>NW_002987073.1:195533-205373 GCF_000006295.1 Pediculus humanus corporis | reverse complement strand
AAAAATAAAACGCGGCGTACAGAAAAAATAAAACGCGGAGTACAGAAAAATAAAACGCGCATAACACTAAAAACGCGTGTAAAATTTAAAATAAAACGTGCATAACACTAAAAATAAAATCCGTGTAAATTTTTAAACAACGCGCGTGATATAAAGAAAAATATTAATAAAAGCCGATTTTAAATTAATTATATTGTTATTGTTTCTTATTTTGTTTGTTAAAACATTTTTATATATATTTTTAGTATTATATATAAAATAAATTAATAATATAATATAATAATATTATAATTAATATATAAATATATATATTTTTTAAGTGCGGATAAATTTTTAAAAATTTATTATTATTTATTAAATACAATAGTTTATACTTAATAATGCTTATTTGTATGAACTCTTTTCATTAATTTCATTTATTTTACATAATAAATATTTTTTTTATTTCAAGTTCTTATCTATAAATTTTATTATAAACTCAATAATAAATATTTAATATAAAAAAAAATTTAAAAAAAAAAAAAAAAATTTTTACTCTCGGAATAATCAGAAATTTTTTTTTTAAAGGATCAACCAAATGATGTGTAATTTTATTTTAATTTTATTACTGTGATTGAGTTTAATATCAATAACGCCAGAAAATAATAATAATAATATTGAAATAAAATTTTTTTTTGGCACAAAAATTTTTTCTATTCTTTACTCATACTTCAGATAAAAATTTCCTATTCGATTAACTGTAAATGATAACATAAATACTTTTCAAACATTTGATTTTTTTTTACTTTGATAAAAAATTCTGAATTAAAATTTTTTATCAAAGTTTGCATAAAAAATAATTTAACAAAAATTATTTATCATTTCATATGATATTTTAATATTATAATTTTTTTAAAGTCGTATATTAAAGCAAAATCATCTCATCATGTTTAATAGGACTTACACAATTTTTTTAAGTTCTTTTATAAGTCCTATAATTCATTCTAAACAATTTGAATGCATAAAAATTAAAAATGTAATATTCTACATTATTTTGCAAATAAATGTTTAAGTTAATAATGCTGCATAGTAAATATAATTATTTAAATAATTGTATTAATTATTGATTATGATCCTTTAATCATTTGCGATTGTTTTTTGTCAAGCGGAATAAAATGTTGATAATAAGATTTTGTGAAATCAATCATTAGGTCTGGAGTGCATTCAGGAAGCTCTTCAACTAATTGTAATGAAGGACCAATTCTAGTAAATGAAGGCACTATAGTATCTGGAGGAAGTATTGTATTATCTTCAATCATGCAAGCATCCCTGAGTACGCAACTTCTACCCTAAAACATTTTATGTTAAATTGGTAAAAAAAATTTATTATATTACACATTAACTTATTAATTTTTTAATAGTAGAAAGTATAAAGTACTTACAATCACTACATTTTTTCCTATATAAACAAAAGATCCGACTAAAGCAGCACTAACAACTGAATCTTCACCAACAAATACATGATCTCCCAAATGCAAAGGAAAAAAAGTAAACCTGGAAAAAATCATTCATTAAAAGACATTTAGGTTACTGTCAATGATTTTTATTTAACTTTTACGTACCCTTTACTAAATTTTTTTGATGCTGGCCTTAGAACGGCATCTTTACCAATAATACAATATCTTCCAGTTTTTACACTAGCTAAATCTCCTCTGATGATAACATCAGAATGAACAATCACTTTACCGTGTAATAAAATATTTTGAGCACCATATAAAAATGTTTGCCTGCAAACTTTATTTCCGGATGCCTAAAAATTTTAAATCACTTATGTATTTTTTATAAAAAATTATACAAAAAGAAGTTACGAGGATGTATAGTATACCGTTTCTACGTAATCCTCTTTATTATAATAAATATCTTCGAGATTCATCGTTTTTAAGTTAGAATATTTTTATTCAATTAATGACGACAAAAACTTTTGCACTGCGCATGTCCGATATTTCGATGAAAAAATCGATATATCGCGTACGCTTGTTTACTAAATTACTTAATCATACTATTAGTCATTTTGTAATGTATATTAATTTCATGAAAAAACTTGTCACTGACTCCTTTAACATAATCCAAGAAAATAAAATAAAAAAACTAATGAAAATTATATTTGGTATATTTTTCTATAGCAAATAAACACAAAACAAAATTAATTCTCATAAATTATCATGAAAGAACTTGAATTTGATTACCACAAAAAACAGGATAGAGTTGTCACAATGATTATATTTTTAATATTTATATCTATTTGCATTAAATATTAAAAAAAAAAAAATACACTAAAATCTTAAATCTTGTAAGAACCTGATGGGTACTAACATCAGAATCACACATATTTAATAATCACAATTAATATTCAATTAAATAAATTAAAATGAGTAATAATGTTGTTTTTGATCAATTATATAATAATATTAAAAGTACTCGTTATTTTACATGAATGATTTTAAATAAACATTGATAATTCAAAGGTCTGATAAAACACAATTATAAATTATTTTTTTTTAAAAAAAACTTTTAAAATAAAATTAGTTTTTCATTCATGGAATAATAATAATACGATAAAAAATGCATTTAAAATTATTTTTTACCAGTTAGAGATTTTTATACTTAATTAGCCTACTAATATTTAATCGGCTACATTTAAAAAACAAGCTTTAATTTTTTTTTTTTTATTTAAAAAAAAAAAATTAAAAAAAAAAAAACTGTATTTACATAATAAAAAAGTATTTTTTTGTTTCAAAATTAAAACTTTCTTCTGGCCCTTCTTAAATCTTTTTCTATTTCAAATTGTCTTAAATCAGTTCTTTGCAAAAAATCTTGTTTATCTAAATATCCATCTTTTCCTTTATTATAAAGTTTAATTTCTTCTTCTATTCCTTCATTTCTTTTAAATTTATTCCAATCTAATTGAGATTTTTGTAAAGTAGACATTTTATCCTTTTTCCCAATTAAATTTAATACATTTGATAAACCACCGATTTTGGATTTGTTTGAAACACTAGGAATTCCTTTAAGTTTATTACTTAATAATTTCTTTTCAACAGGTATTTCATTGGCATTACTATTACTCTCTTTTTCTTCTACTTTTGAAACTGAACTAGTTGCAGTCTTTTTCACTTTGTTATTTACATCACTTTTAAAATCTACAATGTAGAGAAACAAAATTTTATCATTTAGTATTTCAAACACTAAAATGCAAAAACAATAAAATAATTTTTAACATGAAAATATTAAAAAACATGAAAAGATTTACCAGCCCAAAGGGCATCCACATCAATTTTTTTTTCAGTTTTTTCATTTTCATCTTCCAATTTTTCTTCATTTATGTCAGTTTTTAATCTTTTATTGCTTTTTTTGGAATTTCGGCTTTTCTTTCTAGTATTTCCATTTTTACTGTCATCTTGATTTTCGTTGTCGGTTTCTTCCGAACCTGAACCAGATTCAGATTCCTCGCCTAGTACAAATAATAAAATATATATTAGAAAATTACAATTGCATGCTTGAAATTATTTTAAAATTAAAACTGACCTTCAGGTACAAAATCGACATCACTTTCATCGCTTGAAGAAGGTAAATTTTTTTCGTCCATAATAACGCAAATAATACTAATATATGGAGGAAATTTAAATTTAATTTATTAGCACAATTTCATTTTTTATAGAGTAACGCCGATAACAATCCACATTAATTTTCAAAAAAATAAAGTTTTTTAGTTAAAATTTTCGTTTTAGATTATTATATTTTCCGTAATTCAAAAAAAGGCGTCAAACAAAACCACTTCATACAGCTTTTGATTCGAACTATACAATTGTACTTGGGATTACCTTTTATTGCTTTTTGAACGTGGCATTAGATAATTGAATCATTCGTTTTCAAAATGGTTTTAAAACAAGCAAATCGAAAAAGAAAACTTTTGAAATTATATGTAAATTATTTTTATTAAAAAGAAAAAAAAAATTTAAAAATTTATTAAATACATATAAATAAACGAATAAAAAAACAAAATTAGTCATCTCTCCATGTTATTTCAACTTCATCAGTTCTATATCTTTGAGTAATAGTTGTGTCCTCCCATGGTGTTTTTTGTCCACTCAAAAACATTTCTACTCCTGCTTGTGCAATCATTGCACCATTATCAATACAAAACCTGTCATCTGTTGCATATAGAGTTGCATTTCTTTCTTTACACATAATTCCCATCATTTCTTGCAATTTTTGATTACATCCTACTCCTCCTACCAATAATACTTCTGAACTCCCACAATGAGCCATAGCTCTTTCTAAAAAAAAAAAAAATAAAAACATTTAAGAAGAAAATAGAATTTGTTTAATTAAATAGAATTATGCACAATACTTAAATACCTGTAGTCTCTATAAGCATAGAAAATAAAGTTTCTTGCACAGAATAACAAATATCCTCTTTTGTAATTTTTTCTCGTTCATCAGTACTGTTGAGCAAATTTAAAACTTTGTCCTCAATATATGATAATATTCCAGAAAATGAAACATCCATTCCTTTTACAACATATGGTAACTGAATAAATTTTTTTCCTCTAGAAAAATTTTAAATATTAAAAATAAAATTCATTTTTAAAAAATGAACTTTAAATAAATAAACTTTATGCATACTTTAATGCCATTTGTTCAATATTGTACCCAGGACTTGGATCATTTGATAACATTAGAAGTCTTGCCACTCTATCCAGACAATTTCCGACTGCTATATCTATAGTTTCCCCAAATATTCTATACCTTTTTTTGGAGTAGCCAATCACTTGGGTATTACCACCACTGACATATAGGATTGTAGGATTTTTACCTCCTGTTACAAGTCGTCCCATTTCAATATCTAATTTTTATTAAAAATAGTATTGTGCAAAGATTTAAAACTAAAATACGATAAGGTTTTAAAAGGATACGTCCTATACAATGATTAACTCCTATAATGGGTTTATTCCAAAGTTTTGCTACTGTTCTAGCAACTATGGCACAGACTTGAAGAGGTGCACCCATTCCAGGTCCTTTAGTGTAACAAACAACATCAATATTTTCAGGTTTAACATCACTCTCGTCAAGAGCTTGTTTTAATACAGACAGTATATGACTTCTGTGGTGTTGAGCTGTTTCTTTGGGTAAAAACCCTATAAAAAGTAAAAATTTATTAAGAAAAAAATGTTAATTTTAAGTTTATTATTACTAATACAATAAATTTCATAATTGTGTACCTTCTCCTGGTGGTGTGATAAAAGTTTTTCTAGGGTTAGCCAAAACTTTACCATCTTTTATTATTCCTACCCCCAGTTTGTTAGCACTTCCTTCAAATCCTATAGCTATAACCATTTTTTAATAATACATTATTTCTGTACTTAATACTTAAAAGAATTGTGTGAATCACGATTGGCGGTTTATTCGTCATAGAATATATAACTTATGTGTTATCTATGAAAACTACTATGAATCAAGTAACAGTCCTACACAAAAAATAATGAGGAAATTTTTAAATTATTTTTATTTGAAGTAGTTAATTTTTTTTTTGTTACGTAGTTTTTAAATAATAATATTAAAGAAAAATGGGAATTTTTTTTAGTAGGAAAAAAACTAGAATAACTGAACAAGATAAGGCCATACTAGTAAGTGTATAACTATCTACTTAGGTAAAGTGTAGGTAAAGTTTTTTTTTTTGAATTTTAAAAATGCAATTTAAAATACAAAATTATTAGAAAATTATTTTAAAACTTGTACTACATAAAAATTTCTTTTAATCTTCATTGATTTCTAAAATGTTCTGAATACTTCAGGATCAGAAAAATGCAATGTTGTCTTTTTTTTCATTTGTTGCAATAGTAGATAATTTAAAATAAATAAAAAAATATATAACTTATTTTCTAATTTTTTTTAGCAATTAAAGCAGCAAAGGGATAAACTTAGGCAGTACCAAAAAAAAATTGAAAATAATTTAGGTAGAGACAGAGAATTGGCCAAAACATTGATTCAGAATGGAAGAAAAGAGTAAGTTTACATTATTAAAACTTATTAAATTTAAATAATAATATTATGCGCAGTTATTTATTAAATAAATTAACTGTTTAATTAGGAGAGCATTGTCACTTTTACGAAAAAAAAGATTCCAAGAAGAGCAATTAAACAAATTAGATAAAATGTTGGAAAACATTGAAAAGATGACAACAGATTTAGAGTTTACTCAGGTTGAAATGAATGTTATAGAAGGCTTAAAAGCTGGTAATGTAGCTCTTAAAAAGTTACATGAAATTATTAGTGTGGATGATGTTGAAAGAATAATGGATGAAACAAGAGACGGAATTGAAAAACAACAAGTTAGTGCCATTTTATTTTAAACATTTTTTTCTCGAGCAGTTAAAAAAATTTTTCTCCATCATAATAACTGTTTTAATTTTTTTTGTTAATTTAGGAAATAGATAATTTATTACATGGAGCATTGACTGAAGAAGATGAAGAAGCTGTTTTAGATGAATTAAATGAAATTTTAAGCGGAAGCGAAGAAACTACTGGAATAGTTAATAAACTGGATAATTTGCCTGAAGTGCCTGAGTCATTAGGTAATACAATAATTTGTAAAAATTTAATCTCTTTAAATTATTATCAAAATAAGTCATTAATTTTTTTTTTTATCTAAATATTTTAGAAACAGAGGAAGAAGAAGAAGAAGAAGAAGAAGAAGCAGCAGCAGCAGAACCTGTAGAAAGAAAAAAAATAAAAAAAAACAACAGGAGAGAAAAAATTGCTCTCGAAGGTTAAATTTAAGTTTTCATAATGTGAATAATTAATTCAGTATTTTTGTACTTTACATAAAAACTATAACATAATGGAAAAGATTTTTTTTTTTTTTTTTTATATACACATATTAAATTAATTTAAAAAAATTTTTTTAATCATTTACCTTGATTGAATTTTAAAAAATTAATTTTTTTTAAAAACCATTTTGTAGATATTTTAATTCTAATAATGAATGTGATAAAAATTTTTCAAATAAAAAATAATTATTAAAAAAAAAAAAAAAAGAGAGAAAAAAACATATACAAATTAAATCTTTGGTATAATTTAATATCATTTAAGTTTAGTAATTTTTATATAATGGTTACTTTTAAAAATTTACATTGACAAAAAAATACTGACATATTAACAAAGATAAATACTGTAAAAATTAATGACTTTTGTCTATAGTTTTTTTTTGAGGAGCTGCTAATGCAAGAACTTCCTCGCATACATTTTTATAAATCCAAGCATCACCATGTAATCTTTTTCTTCTTATTCCAACGACCGCCTCTTTTAAACAATCATCTTTTTTAAATTTTGTCATATTTTTGGTTATTGAAGAAGAAACAGAGGGAATCCAACAAACTTCCAATTCGAATGAGAGTTTATCTTCATCTTTTTTATTTTTATTGTCAGTAGATAACTTTTTTAATTTTCCTTTCAATACAAATCTAAAAATATCATATATATTGATTGTTACCATTAAAAAAATTTTCTTTTTCATTTTTTATTTTTATTTTTTCTCATCTTTGACTTACCCTTTTTTTCTGCAAGCAATCCCTTTTTCTTTTAATGTATTTTGCAACTTGAGAAGTGTTTCTTCCGGAGATTTGCTTGTGGTTGTTGAAACGTTTGAATAGTTTTTACCCCATAAAATAACTGGCTGGATATTTTCAGTCAAATAATTTTTTCTTTTCGGAGTAAGAGCTGATTTTGCTTTGTGTAAACTTTTTTCTAATCCAACCAAAAGTTTTTTAGCCGACATCGGAGTTTTGTCATTCGAATTTGATATTTTTTTTAATACCGGCGTAACATTTTCTTTAATTCTTTTAGGTTCGGGACCATTTTTTTCTCCGATTCCCGGACTCCTTAATCGCTTACAATTTTTTCTGGTTCTTTCTCGATTTTCCATACTTTTATCGGTTACTTCTTTGTTCATAATATACGTTTCGGTTTTTTTCATGGTTTGGTTTTGGTTTTTTTCCCATTTTTCAACTGCTTGTCTATATGAAGCAGAGTGTGCCCTCTAAAATTGATAAAAATTGTTAATTTCCTCACATTCATTTCAATGTATTTTAAAAAAAAAATTTAATCAATGTAAAAAGATGTATATTTACTTTTTTCAAAGTAGTATTATTACCAATAGTCAAAACTTCATTATTTCTTTTCTTGTTTAATAATATAAAGTATGTTGCCATGATGTAATCATATTTTTCCTTTGTTATTTCATCCCATATTTCCTCGGGTGACATATTAAAATGAGATGACATTAATTGTAAAACTTCAGCATCGTTAATTATTTTAGGAATGGTATGACCACTGTCAATTTTATCAAATTCTAAAATTATCATTTTTCAATTATATTTATTATTAAAATTATTCCTTTTTAAAAATTTTATAATAATATTTTTGTTACCTTTTTTAAACCAAGGATGAGCTATTAATTTACTTGTAGTAATTCTTTTTCTCGCATTAACTTGTAAAAGTGAATTAAGGAGTGATTTACTCTCTGCAGATAACCATTTTTTTTCTTCATAATAACCACTTAAAATTTTTTCATACAATTTTTGAATGCTTTCATCTTCAAATGGTAAACATCCACATAAAAGTGCATATAAAAGAACACCCAAACTCCAAATATCAATTTCATGTCCTAAATATTTTTCTCCTTTTATAAGCTCAGGAGCAGCATAATTTGGCGAACCACATGATGTATATAAATTAGCATCTAAACCTGAAAAAATTTTTTTTAAAAAAATTTAAATTTATAAAACTTCAATGATGTAAAATAAGTGAAAGTTTTTTTTTTTTGTTTATAATGCATACCGTTTTCAGGTTTTACGGAAAGTCCAAAGTCAATTAATTTCAAATTATGATTTTTGTCTAATAAAATATTTTCTGGTTTTAAATCCCTGTGTGCAAAGCCTTCATTGTGTAAATAACTGACTGCTAAAACAATTTGTTGAAAAAATTTTCTAGCTTCATTTTCAGATAATTTTTCTTTTTCAACAATATAGTCAAATAATTCTCCTCCGTCACAATATTCCATAATAAGAAAATAGTGAGTATCAGTTTCTAAAACTTGATAGAGATCACATATATTAGGATGGGAAAGAGACTTCAAAGCTTTTATTTCATGTTTGACCCTTGGTAAATCATCCATTAATGTTTGCTTGAGCATTATTTTAATGGCCACTTTTTCTCCTGTTAAAATGTGAGTAGCTAATTTTACTTTGGCGAATCCTCCACATCCAATCGTTTTATCTATTCTATACTGATTATGTAAAGCTGAATACTCCATGATGTTTATGCTTTAATTTTTATTTTAGTAAAGTATTCATAAATTTTATTTATGAAATGTTTTCATTTACGAAAATAAAATAATTAGGTGTAAAATTTTTATGTGTTAATAAAAAAAAATATTACACTAAAGCTCTTGTAAAAAGCAAAAAATCATATAAATAAATATGTAGCAAACAATTATAAGTTTAACCGTTACGATTTAACGATCGACTTGACAAAGCACAAATATATTATTTTTAATTTATAAAAAATACATAAAATTATGTTTATCTGTATAATTAATATTAATCAATCATAAAACACTTAAAGATAAATAAAATCACATAAAAAAGACTGTTAATAATATAAACAGAAAAAAACGAATTCTAAACAACTAAATATGGCGGAAAAATAACGGATTTACTCTATGTAATTAATTTAACTGTCAAAAAATTATGTTGGCACTACGTATCTAACGATATTTCATAATATTAAAATGTTTAAATT
>NW_002987073.1:193048-195434 GCF_000006295.1 Pediculus humanus corporis | reverse complement strand
TATTTTTATTTTTTTTTTATAATTGTTTTAAATAACAATGTTTTAAACTAAAAAAAGAATATTTATTTAATTAAAATGCTTGTTTACATTTTAACCGTTATGTCTAATAATAATGACAAACGTACCTGAAGTTGTAAGTTGATTAACATATGTATTCGACAATATAAAAACAATTACTGACACTTTTTTTCAGTCTTGTCATAAATACTGTGATTCGTAATTACAGTCAATAATAATTCCCATTCACAATGGGGAACAGTGGATAAATGAGTGTTTTGAATCCATACTCACACAAGATATTTTAAAAACAAATGGTATTGAAATATCAGTATTTAACGATGCTAGCACGGACAGAACTTCTGAATTGCTTCTCTATTGGGAAAAAAAAATTTCCAATATTAATAATTTAAGTCTTTTAGTTCAGCATGGAAATTATGATTACCCCAAAGGAGGTAAGTCAGTTATTATTAAATGTTTTTATGAATTTATTATTAATAAATTTATTTTTTTCATTGTAGTGGGTTTTGCCAAAAATCAAGCAATAGCGCAGTGTAATGGAAAATATTTATGTTTTCAAGATATTGATGATGTAATGCACCCTCAAAGAATTTCACTGCAACTTTTAGAAGCCAAAAAATATTCAAATGCTGTAATTAACTGATATTTTCATAGTGATAATTACTCTTTTAAGTAAATTAAAGTAAGTAAATTTTATTTTCTTAGATTGTGGGATGTCAAATTAAAAGAATTCCCGAAAATTCAACTCCTCGTTTTTCAACATGGGTTAATCATCTTCCTCAAAATTTATTGTCGACTCAAATATACACATCACATGGTCCAACAGTATTAATGCCCACTTGGTTTTTTAGCAAAAATTTGTTTAAAAAGTAAGAGTAAATTTTGTAGCTTTAGTTAAAGTTACACTACATCAGTTTAATTTCATTTTTAGGGTAGGTTTATTTTCTGAAAAAGGAAAAGGAACACCTGAAGATTTGTTGTTTTTTTATGCTCATTTAGATTTAGGTGGAACTGTTCGAAGAGTTGATAAAGTATTACTGTATTATAGATATCATTCAAACTGCACCACTTTTTCTGTTTCAGAGTAAGTTTTTAAATCTCTTCTTTAATTTTCATCCTGAGTTAAAAAAAAATAGGTTTAAAGACATTTTTCCATCCATTTTTTACATGCTCAGTGCATTATGCAGTATATTTATTTTAACTAATGTACCTTGTGTGGTTGTTACCAAATGTACTTAAATCAATATCTTTTTATTAAGATAATATTAAAAAAAAAGTGTTATTTGCTCTAGGGAAACAATATGGAAAATAAGATTAGAGCATTTAGAAAATCAAGTTTTGTCAAAATGGATAAATTTTACAATTTGGAATGCTGGTAAACAGGGGAGAAAATTTTATCGTTCTTTATCACCTTCAAATCGTAAAAAGGTAACGCAATTTTGTGATGTCGATTCAAAAAAAACGGGAAAATATTACGAAACCCACGTAAATTCAAATTTACTGGAAAATAGGAAAATTCCAATCGTACATTTTTCAAAAGTTGAACCGCCCATAATAACTTGCGTAAAACTTGATCTCACCAATGGAGAATTCGAAAGCAATTTAAAATCTCTTAACATGATCGAAGGCAAGGATTTTTTTATATTCAGTTAAATAACAAAAAAAAAAAAAAAAAATATGTGTACATATATATTACAATGAAAAATAATTTTGTGCAATATCATTTTTTAACTTAAGCTTTACACCGTACGTGCAATAACGACTATATAATTTATTTATTTATTTATAATGTTAATTAATTTTTAATAACAAGAAACGAATAGAATTATAAATAAATGAGTAAGTAACAAATATCAAATTAAATAATTTTTTGAATTAATAAACTAACAGACGGTTTTATGAAAAAAAAAAAAAACAAAAACAAAATAATCGTCACATCAATAAAATAATATAATATTAACATTTAAAAATATTACAAAAAAAAAATTATGAAAATTTAATTTAATATTTTTCACACCAGAACAAGCCATTAATTAATTAACTAATTAATTGAAAATTTTTATACGAATCTAAAACATCAATTATTAAAAAAAAATAAAATTCGAAATTTTATAATCGCGATATAATAAAATTAAAAATAGAAACAAAAAAAAATATGTTATTATTATTATTATTATTTTTTTTTTTGCATTTTTTCAAATGATTTTTTTTTGTAAAATTATATTAAAATAGTTTTTTTTTTTTTTTATAATATATAAATTTACATACGCGTTTAATTAAAATTTACGTATTTATTCTTTTTTTTTTATATAAATCAATTTAATTTAATAAATTATAAATATATTTATACATAATTAAAAATTATTTT
>NW_002987073.1:190881-192754 GCF_000006295.1 Pediculus humanus corporis | reverse complement strand
TTTCTTCTCTACCGTTGGAATCTTCATCTAAATGAAGATCACTTGTATACGTGACGTTTGATCTTGATACCATGTTAGAAGGATCACTTTTACTAACCAATTGTGACACTTCATTTTTTTTCTTACCCTCCGAACCGGAAATGCTTGTATTTTTTTGTCCAGTTTCTTTTTTTCTTTCAGACTCCGACCTGCATAGTTTTTTTGGGAAAACGCTGTTTTCTATTTGGAGAGCCGCATTGACATCTTTATTAGCAGCGCATATGCAAGCTTTCAAAAATGATTTTTTAAAATTGTCGGATAAAAAGGCATATAAAACGGGATTCATTGCGGAATTAGCATTGCTTAATAAATTAGCAATTAAATGACAAAGGAGAAATAATGACACTCCCTGTTGTTTGGGACAAGTTATAACTTTTTCTTTATCATTCGTCGATTGAAATATTAACACGATTTGAGCTATCCAATATGGCAACCAACAAAATACGTATACTGTGATAACGGTCAGTATCAACTTTGTTACTTTTCTATGGGATCTTTTTTTTTCTTTGCTTTTATTTTTCGGGCCGACCGTTTGAAGTTTTCTAACGACTAAAACGTAACATATAAATATCAATGTCAAAGGTATGGCAAAAGTTAAAACAAATGTATATATCGTAAATGTATTTAATTGTTTTGTGCCTTGGACATCGGACGAATTATTCGTAGGCCATATTATATTGCAACTGTAGTAATTCGAATCCGTCGGACCATCTTTGACCGCGTCCGAGTATAATATTATCGGAAGTATCATAATGACACTTATGACCCAAGCCGCTCCGGCAACGATTTTACTTATAAAGGGAGTTCTCAATTTCGGTGACGATATAGGGTGACATATTGCTATGTAACGATCCGCGCTCATTATCGTTATGAACGTGCTGCTCGTGAATTGATTTATTCCTATCGTCGTCATGTACAATCTACACATGTAACCGCCAAATTTCCATGATTTTAATATTGACGTGGCTACGAGAAATGGAATTCCTATTAAGTAACATTCATCGGCTAACGCCAAATTGACTATGTATATATTTGTAACCGTTTGCATTTTAGAAAATCTTAAAACTACGTATATGACTAATGTATTCCCTAAGAGTCCCACGACGCATATTATTATGTATATTATAGATATGACAATATTGATCGCCGGGTTCATAGCCGGAGGTATGCAACTTCCATTTCCTCTTTCGTCGAATATTGTTGAATTTGACGACACTTGAGACATTGTCTGATCGAAAAATGGATCCATTGTTCCTTTGATTTTGATGTTTTTTTTTTTTTTTTTCTCTTATCCTATTTACTTCAACAATTTTACCTGAAAATAAATAAAAAGAGAGAGAAAAAATAAAAAATTTTTTAATTTTATAAAGATTTGAATTGTTTTACTTTTAAATTTAATAATATTTATAATCTATAATGAAAATCTAAATTAAAAAAAAAGTTAATTTAATAATAATAATAATAATATAATAGATATTGAAAGATTTTTTTTTTATTAATTTTCACAGTGATTTTTAGTAATAAAAGAGATAATAAGTAAAGATTATATGCAAAGTCATTTTCATCATCTTCTCTCTCTCTCTCTCTCTCTCTCTCTCTCTCTCTTTCTCTTTCTCTCTTTAGAAAAAAATTATTTAAAAAAACTTATTGTCTTTTTTTATATAAAATTTTAAACGATTACAATAAAAAAAAAAAAAAAAAATGGCAACCCTCATAGACATTTATCGATGCAAAAATTTTTTTTTTTCTCAACTCGAACGTAAACCGGTTACAATAAAATAATAATAATATTAATAATTAATAATAATAATAATAATAATAATAATAATAATAA
>NW_002987073.1:184496-189943 GCF_000006295.1 Pediculus humanus corporis | reverse complement strand
TTTTAAATGAAATTTTCGTATAAATTTTCTTTTAAGGAAAATATTTGACATTTTCCTTTTTTTAAATCGAGTAAACACGGAATTTAAAACAAAAAAAAAATTATTTACGGGACATAGAAAAATTCGAAAAAAAAACACGTGGAAATATTCGAAACGGAATAATGGCGGCCATGTTAGTTGTTTAAATATTTTTTTCGAATTCGTTTTATTATTATTATTATTATTAACATTGTGCTCGTTTCTAAGTAAGACTTTATTATTATTTATTTATCAAAAAAAAAATTAAAACTTAAATAAATTTACTGTTGTTAAATAAAAAAAAGGAAAATTCGTCGTACGACTAAGGGGGTATTTAAATTTAATGACGTCACGTTACGTAATTTAAACGTGTACCTAAAATAAATAAACCGTTAAAATTTTTTAATTTATACTTATTGATTTCATTATTATTATTATTATTATTTTTGTAATTAATATTTTACATTCGAATTCTTTCTTTAAAAAAAAGAGAAAAGTTTTACAAGTGTTTTTGTGTAAAATTTTAATTTAAAAAATGTTTTGAAAAAAAATAATTTCCGGTATCACGATCGCCGCCATTTGTCAAAGAAAAAAAATTTATTACTGTTTATTTATTACGCGTTTCCTTTGAATTCTTTTTTTTTTTTATTAAATAACTCTTGCGTTTGATGATTTCCCTCCGAAAGTGGTTTTTTTTTTGTTGTTGTATAAAATAAAACAAATTGTTTATAATCTCCAATAAATTTTCCATCGAACCGCAAACACTTTTTTTTTTTTCGGTTAATAAAAATTTGTTAAATTTACTACGACGTGACGTACGCAACAGGAAACGAAGTAATAAGACCGTTAAAAAGTAAAACAAATCAAAAAGTAGGAAAAAGTGGGAAAACGGGAAAAGGGGGGAAAAAACGTCACCGTTACATTTAAAATAATAATAATAATAATTTTAACAAATTTTTTGTTCTCTTTTTTTTTTTTTTGGTTCTCAATAATTCGAATCATTTAATTTTACGATTTTTTGGTTCGTCGTGTTATGAAAAAAAAAAAAAGGAAACAATGTTAAAATCAAATCTTTAAAATAAGTTAAAATACCATTGGGTGAAAATTTTCCCTTTCCTTTTTTTCCTTTTTTTCCTTTTCCTTTTTAGGATTTTATTAAGTTAAATAAAAATAAACTTTTTTTTTCTTTCCTACTTTTCATTTTTTTTTTTTCTTATTTATTTTTTTTATTTCTTTTATTTGTAAAGGAATAGGAGAGAGAGAGAGAGAGAGAGAGAGAGAGAGAGAGAGAGAGAGAGAGAGAGAGAGAGAGAGAGAGAGAGAGAAAAGTACGTAAAAACTTTTTGTGTTATAACTTTTTTTTTTTTTTTTTTTAAAGATCGAACAAAGCTTTTTCTCTCATCAAAACTTATTTTTTTTCCATTTTTTTTCCTTTTTTTTTCCTTTTTTTTTCCTTTTTTCCTTTTTTTTTTTTTTTTTGTAAATGTGTGAATGTGTGTGTGATAATAAGATTTTAAACTTCTTTAAAAAGAAATTTAACAAAAAAAAAAAAAAAAAACATTTTCGTATTTTACACTTTTTCTCTTTCTTTCTCTCTTTCCCCCTTTATTCAATTATTATTATTAATTAATGTTTGTTGTTTATAAAACGTTTTAATTTGTCTTCTGCTCTCTCTTTTTTTAAAAATTTTATTTTACGTTATTCTCATAATCACGTCGTAAATGTTTATTATTATTATTATTATCCATAAATTTTTATTGGATCGTAATAAATTATAAACAATTTTTTCATTTAGTTTTTTTATTTGTAACAAAAAAAAACACCGAGACCTCATAATTATTATTATTATTATGTAAACATTTTATTTTAAAGTTCTTTGGTGTTAACAACAACAACAACAACAACAATAACAACAAAAATTTTTATTTTTTTATAAAATAATTATTTTTTTTTTAGTGATAAATCGTTTAATGACCGTTAATATAATAAACGAGTCATTTTTTTTATTTTTTATTTTGTTTACGTCTAAAAAAACAAAATAAATTTTTGTGTTTTTTTTTGAAGTTTTCAAACTTTTTTAAATTAATATTATTATTCATAGATTTAAATTTATCGATTTATTTTTTGTTTATTTGTTTGTTTGTTTGTTTGTTTGTCTTCCTGCCTAAAAAAAAAAAAAGAAATTTAACAACATTTTTTTCTGTCCTTTTGTTCGTTCGTTTTAATGCATTTTCGTACATAAATTAAATTTCGGTTTTATGTATATGTATACATAATTAATTCTAGAATATTCTTTTTTTTATTAAATTAAAAAAAAATGTCAATTAGTTTGTTATTACATAAAAAAAAATTTCCAGTACGTTGGCTACGTATAATAATAATGACTTTTACATCGTAATTTTTTTTTTTTTTTTACGTAGACTGTCATCGTTTTTTTATATTTTTTTATTAACTTAATTAATCGGAAAAAAAATAGCAGGCGAGAGGGGGGGAAGGGGAAAGGGGAAAGGGGGAAAATGGTAATTTATTATTAATAAATTTATCATATTTAAAATCCCTGCAATTATTTATAATTAATTATTATTATTATTTTACGTTTTCTTTTACGGAAGTATAAATTTTTTTTTTTTGTTTTTGAATTTATTTATTTATTTTTTTGACATTAGTTAATAATAATAATTTGATTTTATTTTTAAAATTAAATAAAATATATATTTAAATAAATAAATCAAAAATTTTCAATTAGGGAAAAGAGAGAGAAAAGAAAAAAATAAGAAAAGGAAAAAAAAAGTCGGAAAGATTTCGAGTAAAAAAATATGGCTGACTAATTACGGTAACGAAAAAAAAAAAAATCAAAAGAGTATTAAAATCTTGGAAAGGAAAAAAGGAAAAATGGAAATTTTATATCTCGAGTTTTTTTTTTTATCTTTGATGAAGATAAAATAAAAATAATAATAATAATAAAAGATATCTTAGAAGAAAATAATAATAATAATTTTTTGTATACGAAAAACATTCGAGAACGAATATATACAATTATTTTAAACAAAAACCTTTGATTAAATTTCTATAAATAATGTGGATAATAATAATAATGATAATATTTTTATGAGGCAGGGAGAGAGAGAGTGAAAGAGAGAGAGAGAGAGAGAGTAAATAAATTTTTTGCTTTATTTTCATGACGTAGCCCCCCCCAAAAAAATTTTTTTTTGTTTTTACAATGAAATTAATTATAAAAAAAAGGGGAAAAAGTTCGAACTGTGGTTAAAACGTGTGGAAAATGGTTGAGGGGAAGGGGAGGGAAGGAAAGAAGAACAGGAAAAGGTTAAAAAAAAAGTTTTTTGTGTTAAGGTTAAAGTTTTGAAACAAAAAATTACCGCGAATGAAAATCGAATTTTTTTTTTAAATTAAAAAAAAATGATATTTTAATAGAATCTTTTTTTTTTTTTAATATTAAATAAAATAAATTTTATATATAAGAAAAAAGGTTAAAAGGTTAAATTTAAGTCGGAAAAACGATGGAAAAAAATAAGAAGAAGAATAAAAAAAAGGTAGATAATAATAATAATAATAATTGTAAAAAAAAGAAAGGAAATATCATTTTTTTGTCGTCATCATCATCATCATGTAATAAAATCGTATTAGAAAAATTCAATTATTCAAAGATTACGAAAATTCATATCGTAAATATACTTTTAATAATATAATTAAATTTTTATACTCTTATCTATATAATATCATTATTGATTTTTTCTCAAATATTTAATAAGTTTAACAATAAAAAAAAAAAAAAATGGAAGAATTAGCTTGTACACACGCACGCACACAAACATATTTGTTTTTGGTTTTTAAAAGAAAAGTTTAGAAAGAAACAAATTAAAGTTTAAAAAAAAAAAAAGAATTTTTTTTGTTGTATAACGGAAATTGAATTTTCTTTTTTTTGTTTTCAGTTTAAGTTTAAAAAAACAAAAAACGTTTTACTAAATAAATAATAAAAATGATGCATTATGATTAATGGCGGCTAACGGAAATACTCATTACAAATCGACCGGATGTAAATTCGGGAAAAAATCACCAGATGTCGCATCGTTTCGTATTTTCCTAACGGTGAGTTTTTTTTTTTATTCTATGGAATAATATAAGATTTCAACGTTGGTTTTTTAAAAAAAAAAAATTTTTTTGTTTTTGTTTTTACATAAAAACTTTGTTTTGTTATAAAAAAAAAAAAAACTTGTTTTAAAACATTTTAAATTAAATTTTAAAATTTGTATTCGGTCGTTTTCTCGGTACACGTTCGTTCGTTCGTTCGTCCTTTTCCACGAGTCTTTCATTTCATTTATTTATGTCACTTGCACGTAAATTATATTTTATTTATTTCCCCTTCCCCACCTCTCCCCCCAACATTTCCGTTTCCTTTTTTTAGTTAAAATTTCTCTTCCATTTTACTTTTTTAAATAATAATAATAATAATAATAATTTTCTTTTTTTTTTTTTAATTAATTAATGTTGGAAATGTGACACGTGAGTTCAAATTTTTTTTTTTTTTTCTTTCAAGTAATTTTAATAACTATTATTATTATTATTATTATTATTATTTTAACGACTTATTTATTATTATTATTATTTAAAAAAAAAAAAAATGCAAGTATATTAAATTTTTATTATGAGTTATTTATTTATTTATTCAACGTTATGATGTTACACACATATTTTATGATTTTCCCTGATTTTCTTTTTTGTTTATCTCTCTCTCTCTCTTATCATTTTACTTTTAACGATCATTAAAAAAAAAAATATAAAAAATTTCTTTTATTTTCTTTTTCTATCGATTTCTATCAATTTTGCGTTTTATTTACTAAAAAAAAAAAAAAAAATGTCGTCTCACGTTTATGCGCATTTCAATATGTCGATCGAAAAAAAAAAAAAAAATTTTTTTTACGTATGAATAATTTAATTTATTTTCTATTTTCGAACGCCATTTTTTTTTCAAAATAAAATAAAATAAAATAAAAATAAATAAATGGATAAAAGGATATTAATAATAATAATACTAAAACTTACCCTTAAATTTAAATTTAAATTTAGTTTATTATTTACACGTGTAAAAATTTCATTTTCCCTTTTTCCAATTTCATATTTTCTTTTTCTTTTCTTCTTTTTCAAATATCTAAAAATAAAATAACATATATATATATATATATATATTTTTATTTGTTTGTCTTTGTTGTTTGTTTGTTTAAATAATATTTTATTCAAAAAACATTTTCTCAAGTTTTTATATGTCAAAGAGAAAACTTTTTTTTTTTTTTTTTCTATCACTATATTTAACCTTTACTTTTTTTTTTCCTTATTTGAAAATAAAATAATAATAATGATGATGATGTGATTTTTTAGGGAAAACTTTTTCTTTTTTAAATTTTAATTCGTTA
>NW_002987073.1:156777-183807 GCF_000006295.1 Pediculus humanus corporis | reverse complement strand
TAAATATAAATTTATTTTCCTTTGATTTTAATATATATTGGGAAAAAAACGTAAAAGGAATGGTAAGGGGGGGAAATATATTCCTTTGAATAATCACCATTAAAAGGTTAAAATAATCAAAATTCGAAAAACATTTTACATAAATAACCAAAAAAAAAAAAAAAAAATGAAGGAGGAAATGAACTTTTGGAAAAATTTATAGGAAAAGAAATAAAAACGTTTGTACGGTTGTTGTTCGGTTGTTGTCCGATTGTTCTTTTAAAAATAAAAAAATTTAAAATTTTTTTTTTAGACGAAAATTCACGGACACGTAAAAATTCTTTTAAATATTAAATTAGAGTAAGTAATAAATACACGAAACGAAAAATTTATTAAATTATTATTATTATTATTATTATTATTTATTTAAAAAACGGAATTTTAACATTAATAATAATAATAATAAACACGAACTGATAAATAATTAATTAGTTAAAAGCTTTTAATAAATTCACGTAATTGAATATTATAATTAAATTTATTTCTCAACTTGTTTCAACGCCCAAATTACCAAAAAAAAAAAATTTTCCCCCATTTTTTTTTTTTAAAGCTTTTTTTTGTGCGATGATTGATTGATTGATTGATTATTTTATCATAATTTTTTTTTCACGGTTAAATAATTAATTATCCGTCGCGTATTGAAAAAAAAAAAAAATAATAATAATAATAATCAAAACGAAAAAAAAAAAATTTTTAAGGGGTAGGGGGTTTAAAAAATACGTTTGTTTATTTGAAATCGTGATAATAATAATAATAATTAACACGGGTAATTAATTACCGTCAATGTTAAAACACCTTTCGGTGAATTATAAAAAAATTATTGATATAAAGTTTGATTTTGAACAAAAAAAAATAAACAAATGTTGTTGTTGTTGTTGTCGCGTATTTTGCAATCGATAATTTAATTTTTTTTTTTTTTTTGCGTTTTTTTGTTACATAAAACAAACAACAACAACGGAAACATTTTTGTTACGTAAAAAATGACTGACGGTATAAGTGGTTTTATTTTAAAAAAAAAATTTTGTTTGTAAGCCAATTCTTCGAAAAAGAAATAATAATAATAATAATAATAAATGTATTTTATCATGTTCGTACGATTTGAGCTGTTGTTACGTCCTTAAAAAAAAATTTCAAAAAGCTTAAACAGGAATTTTCCTTTTTTTTTTTTTTTTTATTACGTGAAATCAATCACGATTTTGACGTTTTTTTTTTTTTGGCTTGAATTTAAATAACTGAAACATTTTTGAATTGATGAAATGAACACAATGCTTAACAAACAAACACACAACGAAAACATTGTAAAACAATATTTTTTTTTTTTTTTATGTATAAAAAAAAATTTTATACTCGAAAAAAAATTATTTGACATTTGATGAAAAAAAAAAAAAAATAACAGGAAATTTGTTTTCTTTGTTACATTTTGACTGACCTATTTAATTTTAAATTTCTCTCACATATATATCATTAGTTTAAATATTAGTTTTGGGGGTATTTGTTTAATAAATAAATAAATAAATAAAATATTTTTTCTCTCTCTCTCTCTCGCATAAAGTTTTCGAAGAGAAGAATCGTATTAACGACGAAAGAGAAAATTTAATGATTCGTATCATTTTTTTTTATATGTATACTTATTTATAAACACGATAACGATTCGATAATATTATTATATATATATATATATATTTATGTCATAGAGATCATCATCATTTTCCATAGAGATAAAAAACTTTTTTAGAAAAATTCCATTTTTATTTTTTCTATTTTTTCTTGAATTGAAATTTCTAATTTTGTGTTCCTTAAACAAAAATTTATAATTACTTCTCGGCTTCGATGTTAATTACATTGAGAAAGGGAGAGAGAGAGAGAGAAAGAGATAGACGAAGACAATGAGAGAGAGAGAGAGAGAGTTAAAGTCTTAAGACGTTTTTTTTAATGCCTAATCATCCAATTTATCACCTTTTTTTCTTTTTCCTTTTTCCTTGTTTTTTTCTTTTTAATTAATTTTTTTTCACCGCTTACGTCACCTAGAAAACTCTGGAAAATTCTCGCTTATTTTTTTCCCCTCCTCCACCTTCCACTTTTTCTTAAAATTTTTTTTTTTTTCGATTCAAATTCCTTGAAAATTGAAAGCATTTAAATGTTTGAAGTAATAATATTTTTTCATTTTAATATACTTATTTAAAAATTTTATTATTATTATGATTAAAAAAAAAAAATTTCAACGAAATGGCATTAATAAGAAAAAAAAAATATATGTATTTATGTATGTATGTATGTCTGCATGCATGTATGTATTTATAAAATAAATAAATAAATAAAAAATAAAAATGGAAAAAAAAGAAAGAAAAGAAATGAAAAGAAAAGAAAAGAAAATTTTTAACAATTTTTTATTTTCTATTCAATCAATAGATATAATACAAAAAAATATTGAATTTCACTCATTTCACAAAAGGAAAAAAAATGAAAAGAAAAGAAAAGAGAAAAAAAAATCATTTAAATTACGTCATCGATTCAATAAATCTAACGGGAAAATATATATAATAGGAAAAAGATGAAATTTTTTTTTTTAACGTAACCTTCCGTAATACGTAAATACTTATTATTATTATTATTATTTTTTATTACGCGTTATTTTCATATTGTTTTAAAACAATTGTTTCAAAACAAAAAAAGTAATAATCAAAATAGTAATTGTAAGAAAAAAAGATGGCGCCGGAGTGCAACGGTTGACATGTTTTTGCATCGTGTCACTACTTATTTAATTAATTTTAATAGTTTTATTTAACGATTTAGTTATAAGTTATGTATCAAAAGTTTTGTTATTTAGTGTAGTTTATTGTGATATAATTAGTTTTTTATATTATTCAGTGATAATTATATTATTTTAAGTTTTAATTTACAAATAGTCAAAGGTTTGTCATGTGGCAAAAGGAAGCGTGGGATGTAAAACATTTTAGAATATGGCTTAGTACATTTGATTATTACAGGTAAGTGATTCATTTTAAGATTTAAATTTCACTTGCAAAAACGTTAGCCTAACAAAGAAATAGGGCAAACACCCTAAAAATAGTTTTGAAATTCTACATTTATTTGGTTAATTATATCTGAATTGGTTATTTGGTTAGTTTAACTAAATATCTTTTTCATGTCATTATAAAAAATAAGAATTGGGGTAATTTAATAAAAATATTTAATGATAATTGATTTGATGTGCTAACTCAATGTAAAATTTCTATACTCTTATCTATAAGGGTTAATTTACTGATTTCATGCTGTTTTGAGTCTTTTTTTGAGTTAGTTTGTTTCATTACAACATTGTTTATTATATTGACAATGTAATACTTTCAAAAATCTGCAACAAAATCAGGAAAAATTGGTTTCTTTTCTATAAAATGATTTTAGTGTAAGGAATTATGGACAAACACAACAGACTCCATTTAATAATTGTACATCTCCTGAGCTGATTATAAGTAGTTGAGCTAAGTACCTTTTATCACACTAAATAAAAAGACAGGTAGTTTAATAAAAATAGTTGTAATTAATTAATTTATAGTATCAGGTGGTACCTTAACCTTGGTACTCCTACATTAAGTATGAATCCATTGATTGTACATTATTTTAACCCTTTTCTTAAGTTAGTTTGTTTCATTACAACATATTTTGTTATATGTTTAGTGTAAAATTCTCTTTTAATTTCATTTAAGATTAGAAAAATACAACTGCCTTTAGATTAATTAAGTTTATAGATGCAAAATTGTAATTTGTATATTGTGTGCATACATTAGAGCTAGAATGCATGAGGGAAAATTATGAAAAGGGGAAATAGTAGGAAAACTAAGTATTGAAGCAGTTCTGGGCAAAAAGTTATATGATAATTGATTCATAATTGCAATAAAGAAAAATGAGAACAAAATAAAGACAGAACCAAAACAAATCTTGTTCTATTGTTGACCTGAGGTTGACAAGGTTGTGAATCTCACTTCTCCTGTACCTAGTCACTCCAAAGATGTCAGTCACTGGAGCCGAGTACAGGAGATAACTCTTTTCCATCGAATAAGATGGTCTCAGTGAGACTTACAAGATTTGTTGTGATGCTGTTTAGGTTATAAAAGATGATAATCTATTCAAAGATGTAGCATTACTGATATTTAGGTATTTATCCCTAAGGAATCAATGCAAAAAACCTGGAATAAATGTTGAAAAAGCTCCGACAAACATTAAGACAAATTGTCATGATTACGAGTGAAAAAAATAATAATAAAAAAATGTTTTAATTATCATTACCGGGTAGCAAAGCGTGAAGCATAATGTAAAATAAATAAATAATAATAATAATAAATAAAACGTGTTTCTTTTTTATATTGAAAATTAATAAAATTTTAGTAAACTAAATAATTTATTAAATATCGAATTGGATTAAAAAAAAAAAAAGAAAAAAATCTTCAAAGGTTTTTTATTATTTACGTAAAAGCAATTATTATCATTAACGTGAAATGAAACGATCGTATTATTATTATTATTAGATTAATTAATTGATTATTATTATTATTATTAATATTAAGTCGTTTGGCATACATAACAGAATTTTTGTCCGCTCTTGGAAAGGGTTATTAAAACTTGAAAGGAATGAATTGGATTGAAATGTTTTTTTTTGTATCAAAAGTACTTCCTTTGTTTTGTATTATTTTTATAATCTTTCCTGGGATTTTATTTGGGGTTTATTTTGTTGTTTTGTAAAATGGTTATTAGTGGTTGGTAGTAGTATTTCGTTTGAAATCGTTTTTGTTTCCGTTTGTATTATTATTATTGTTTGTTTTTGTTGTAAGCGACCTTTTCATCAATCAACGATACGATATTCATTTTGCGTTTTTGATGATGATAATTCCAATACTTGAAGAAATTCATTTAAGGATAAATTTTTTTTTTTTTCTAAGCTTCCTCACGTCAATCCTAACAACGTAAATTTTTTCTAGAATATTCGGCTTATTTTTTTTTTAAATAACTCTCTTGATGGATGCGAGACGTAAATATTTTCACCTTTTGTTTAAATAACATTTTTAAAATTTGTCTGATTTTTTTGTACGCTTAATTTTTTCCCTTGGGGGGGGGCGGGGGGTTGAACTCTTGCTTACAACAAATATTTCCATTCATTTTTCTTCGTTTCAACATCCGGTTTCGTTACGACGTGGTTTCCGTTAAAAGTTATTTATTTTTTGATCTTAGGTTTACACGTTCGTATGAGTAGAGTACACGTCAATAAATAATCTTTAAAAAAATAATAATAATGATGATGATGATGATAAAAACAAGTAGAATGCGATAAAATTCATTAAAATTATTTGTACGGATTTCCTTTTAAAGTTTTCCCAGGGAAATTGTAAATAAGTTCAATTTCGAAATGGAGTAAGTACTAAATTTAAAAAAAAAGCATCAAGTGATTTTTACGCAGGGATACAACCGTTAAAAAAAAAAAAAAAAATTAAATTTAAACAAACGAATGAATTTTTTCCCTCCCCTCCCCCTCACCACCTCTACAAACTGACATTTATAACGGTCGTAATTAAAATTTATCAGTTTTATATTTAATTATATTTAATGTTTATTTTTTTCGTACCATTGATTTCAATGATAATAATAATAATAATAATAAACAATATAATAATGTTGTAAACGCGAGAAGAAAAAAAAATAAAAAAATAAAACGTCCGAATTATAATTTTTTTTTTTTTTATTTATTTAATTAATAATATTAATATCGAATCGGGAAAAAAATAAAACGAAAAATTAACGATCCCGTAAATTTTTATATGATAACATGCACACACACATATATATCTAACACAAATTATTACCGTAATAAAATTATTTAAACTCGTTTATTTTACGTTTGTAAACGTTTTTAACGGTTTTAACGGTTTTAATACAAAAAAAATTGTGTATGTATAAAATTTCCTGCAGTATATCGATAACGTTTAGTAAAAAAAAACAACAACAATATGCAGACGGTTTTAATTTTATTATTATTATTATTATTATTATTATTATTATTATTATTATTATTATTATTATTACTTTATCATTCTTTCACTTAACTAATTAATAATTTATTTAAAAAAAAATAAAAAAGCTCGAACGATTAAATTAATAAAAACGAATGACACAAAAAAAATCACGTTTATAATAAATATATATATATAAATAATAATAATAATGAAAGATAAAGAAAAAGGGTAACATTTTTATATATAAGAAAAAAAAAATGTCGGTCGAGAAAGTAAATTTTCAATAAAAAAGAAAAAAATCAGGAACAGCTGACGACGACGAAGAATAAAGAAAAATAAACCGTCCATCATTTATTTATGCAAGAACCATTTATCACACTGCACCACATAATTTTTTGAATTAATAAAAAAAAAAAAAATTTGTATAATTTATGGAAATTATTATTTGTACAAAAAAAAAAAAAACGAACCAAAGATTTTTCTTATTGTTTCTTCCCTTCCTCCCCCCGCCCCCCGTCCCCCACCATTTTTTTATCGTCGCACTACATTCTCGCATATTTTCATATACATATAAATTTTGTCAAAAGAAAATGGGTTGTTGTGAAAAGTTTTTGAAACCAGACACTATAGACTCGATGGTAAAAAAAAAAAAACAATTTTAATTAACAAATTAATTAAAACGAAAAAAAAAAAAAATGGCGTAAACTCGGTGTGAAAAAAAAAAATTAATATGAAAAAAAAAAAACGGTTATAATTACGGGTAATTTAAATGCATTACTCGTTTTGTTTAAACAAAATAAATTTTTTTTTTTTTATTATCGGTGAGTTAATTGCGGTTAAAAAAAGTTTTATCATCACGGATACGGAATTATTATTATTATTATTATTATTATTAACAAAAGGAAAAAAAAACGGTAATGTTGGTGGTCGTGGTGAAAGACTTTTCCGTGGAAATTTAAAAAAAAAAAAGGAAAAACGTCAAAAAAAGAAAAAATTTTCTTTTTCGTTTTTCTTTACTACGTAAAAATAGTATCGTAATTTTTTCGTGACGTCATCGTCGCCGCCATTTTACTTTTTTTTTTTTGTTAATGTCAAAAGTCGTGGTAGTAGTAGTAGTCGTTTATATCTATTTTTAATCAAGACAAAAGAAAATTTCAACATGTATGAAAATGTTCTTGTTTTGTCCATTTTTTTTAAAATGTCATTTTTTATGTTCCCCCTCCCCCCTTTTTTAAAAATAAATATATTAAAAGTTCAAAGCTCAACAAACTCTCTCTCTCGAAAAAAAAAACAAACAAACAACAAACAATAATTATCGATGCACGTATATATTTCATTTTAGATAATTCGAAAAAAAAAAAAAAGAATGAAAAACATCTTGATGAAAACGACGATCTCCCCCTTCTTCCCTCTCCTCCTTCCCCCCCAAAAAAAACGAAAAATTAAATTATTTTCTAGATGTTTTCATTTCAGGGGAGGGGGAAAAAGGTTTTTAACCTTTTAACACATAAACCTTTTCCCTTCTTCTTTTTTTTTTTTTTTTTAAAAAAAAAAGAAAATAAAAATAAAATTTTTTTTTTTTTTTATTCTTTATTTTCCATTTCCCTTTTCCCCCCGTTCCCTACTCCCACCCCACTCCCTCCCGTCGTTTTATTTATTCAAACTAAAATTTTTATTTATATATGTAAAAAAGAAAGTTTCCATGAGGAGGGGAAGAAAGAAAAAAAAAAAAAAGAAAATTTTTCTACTTTCTTTTTTTTTATTTATTTTTCCCGCCGACTTCCGGTACGTAAGATGAATGACGTCACGACTAATCCAATTTCCATGACGAAACGCGGGTTTATTTTAGTATTCGGATAAAACTTTTTTTTATTATGTGAATTCTCGCAATTTTTTATGTTAAAATTTTTTTCTTTTTTTTTAAATTTTAAACGCGGCCTTCTCGAAAAAGAAAAAAAATTTTTTTTTGGAATTGATAATTTTTTTTTTCCAGTTTTGTCATTTTTCTCCAGAATAATTTTCGATAATTATCAATTTTAATAATCCGACTGTATTTTTTTTATTATTTACGTTTTCCTTTGTCGCGAGAAAATTAATTTTGTCGTTTTATCGATAACAATCAAACGTAGATGATTTTTGTTTTTTCAATAATAAAATTATCGTATGTAATTCGACAGACGATAAGTTAATAATAATAATAATAATAATGATAATAATAATTCAATAATAAATAAATAAATTTTTTTTTTTATGGAGCAAAAAAAAAAAATGATAAAGAAGGGGGAGGAGGAAAGGGCGGTACTCACGTAACAGGTTTCTATTGAATCTCTATAAAAACTACTACAAATTATTATTATTATTATTATTATTATTATTGTGATAAACGGGAACGTTGAGTCAATTAATAAATTTTAAAAGAAATAAAAAAAGAAAAAAAAATTTTTTTCTTCCTTCTTTTAAAAACAATTTGCTCAAATTTATTGCCGATTTTTTTTTCATTTAATTTTTTTATGGTTTTATAAGAGAATAAAAATTATTGGAAAGAAATTATTATCATCATCATCATTATTAATATTATCAAGTTTTTTTTTTTTTTTTGAAAAAAATATCAAAAAGTAATTTTTTTTTTACGTATAAAATTACGCGAGAAAATAAATTTTCAAAAGAAAATAATATTATTAATTTTTTTTTCTTTTTTTCTTTTTGGAATTAACGGTTAAAGGTCATTGACCTTGATAAAGAAAAAAAGAGAGAAAACTTTTTTTTTCTTTTTACGTTGGATTTTTTTTATAAAAAAAATTTGAAATTAAAAAAAAATTAGAAAAAAAGTTTAAATTATCGTTAAAAACTTTTGATTTATTTATTTTGGAAATAAAAGTGAGAGAGAGAGAGAGGAGGGAGAGAAATTTGTAGACTTAAATTTTTTGAAGTTTTTATCGTGTAATAACAAATAGGAGAGAGCGGAGAATGAGGAGTGAATGAATGAATGAATGAATGAATACAAGTAAATAACTTAGAAGGCTTTAAAGTTTACGGTAAACTTGGTAGTAAATAAAATATATATTGTAAATTATTAGAAAATAAATTTACGTCGATGAAGCGTTATAAAGAAAAATTCCCCTCTCCCCTCCAAACCTCCCCGAAATTTTTCTCGAGTGAAGCCAAAAAAAAAAAAAAATCAAACGATAGATCGATCGGTCGATTGAATGCCGGGAGTGATGGTGCATTCTTGATATAATACAGAATAGAAAATGTTTTAAGGGTGGGGGGACTCTGGAATTGGATTTCCCACGTTGACTAGACGTTCGCTTGGGGTAAGTCTTCAACTTGGATGCCTTGGGGAAGCCAGGTTGTGTCCTAATAGGGGAAATTGGTCCCAAAATGTCACCGAGTTGAGAATCGTGGGTTCAAATCCTGGGAGCGTGAGTTTAATATTTTAACTCGTCGAGAGGGAGGAAATTTCCCCCTACATAAGGGAATAAATGATTTAGCATCCTTTCGAGGCATTCGTGATGCGCCTCCCTTGTTCTCGAGGGGGTTAAACTGAGTACTTGATCCAATACGGGTTGAATACGAAGCTGTGACGTGAAAGGAAGACAAATGATAGATGATAGATTAATGGGATTCGCAACCCCAGACATCTTTCTCTCTCTCTCTCTTAGGAAAAGACAGGAACGATGGTAACAGGTTGGGACTGTCTTTCGAAGGGTAAAAAGTGGAAGTACCGGGATTTTCCTCAGAGGAAATTTTCACATTCGCGAGTGTGGACCTGAAGGTTCTGACCTAGGAGCGGGCTGAAGCTAAAATGCCAGTTAAAACTCCTCCTCCCAGGAAAAAGAGGACAGTGAAACACGTTCAGGAGTTTTAGTTGGGTAGTGGTTTCGGCTGAGTCCCCCCCTCCACACTCTTCCTGCTACCGGGTGGGGAGGTTAGTGCGAAATGCATTTCTCTTGAGTTAACAAAAAAAAAAAATTGATAATTTTTTTTCCGCCATTTTTTTATTTTATTTAAAAAATTTTTCAATTCAATCTCACTTTTATCTTTTTATTTCCTTTTATTATTATTATTATTATTATTATTATTATTATTATTATTATTATCATTATTATTATTATTATTTTTTTTTATAGCCCTCGTGATTTTTAATGCTTCATTGGAAGATTATTTATTTTCTTTTTTAAAATCCACAATTAAAGATTTACGATAATTTTTTTTTCTCTCTCTCTCTCTCTTCTTTCTCCTCCTTTCCTCCTCCCTCCCCCTTCCCCCTCTAATAAAGTTTTTAATGAAAAATAAAATAAAATGAAATAAAAAAAGTTGGGAAAATTTAAAATTCCGAAGAGTGAAAAACATAAATAAATAAATTGTTATTCGATATGTGCCTCGAGCAGCTCATTGTAACTTAAAAGGATTCAAACAAATCCATTAAACTTTTTTTCTATTACACGAAACTGACCCTTTTACAAAAAGAGAGAGAGAAAGAGAGAGATAGAGAGAGAGAGAGAAAGAAAATGAAAAGATTTAACTAACAATCTGATTGAGATTAAAAAAAATTTTCAAGATATATATATATATATTAAAAAAAAAAAAAAAGGTCAAAAACCTTCGACGAAAACAACAAAAAAACAACAACCGGAAAATTATTAAAAGAGAATAAAGCGGGGGGTGAGGGGTTGGATGGAAAGCAAAAAAAAAAAAAATTTTTTTTTTTTTTATGAAAAAGGTAAAAGAGCGAGTAATCATTTATATAAATCCGTGAGTGGTCGTAAAATGTGCGTGACGTTATGTGCGTAATAACGGTTTTGAATGATGTACGGTTTAGTACTGGAAAAAAAAAATAGAAAACTGGAGAAAAAAAAGGAAAAACTGATAAAAAGTTAAATAAATGTAGTGGAAACGTAAAACAAAAAAAAAAAAAAAACGACAAAAATATGACAAATTATTCGCTGGAAAAAAAAATGGAAACAAACGTTAAAATTTAAAACGAAATAAAAAAAAAAAAATCCATGCGTGTTCTTATGTAATATTAAACTCTTTAAATTATCTCTTATCACTCTTATCTCCTCTTATTTTGGTCGCATTATGTTTATCTCCAAACTATTTTTTCCCTTTTTTATTACTTTTATTCTTTTTTTTTTTAATCGAGTAGTAGTAGTAGTAGTAGTAGTAGATTTGGTTAAATTTGTTTTTTTTATGTGTTTGTTTTTCTGTTGCCAGAAAGAATGAAAGTTGTTTATTTTATATTTTGTTTGTCAATTTATTATTATTATAACAAACGACTTGTTGTTTTTTTTTTTGTTATATAAAAATTTTTCGTTCGTTAATAATTATTATCGATTTTTTTTTAAAAATTAAAATTAAAATCAAAAAAGTTTCCGTATCCGGTGGTAAATACAAAAAAAATTAAATATTAAACAACCGTTTGCCGTTTGTTAGTTAGTGACGTCAAAAACAAATAATCGCATTTAAAACTTTGTTTTTCAATTTCCCGTCAGAATAATTTAGAAATTTTTTTTTTTTTTTTAAATTTTATTTTATTCCTTCCTTTTCTTCTATCCTCATTCCACTCCCCTCATTTTTTTTTTTTTTTTGTTCTAGAATAATCTCCTACCTTCAAAAAATGAATAATTTAACATATTTTGCTTTCATTAACGAAAGGAAAGAGAGAGAGAGAGAAACAAAAAAAAATTTCGCGTACCTTTTTCAGTTTTTTCTTTTCCCATTAAAAAAAAAAGGAAGGAGGGGAGGGGAGGATGTTTTTTTTTTGCTCTCCAGATTTGTTAAAAACGTTTTCAGGTGTTTTTAAAACCGACGGTTTTCATTTTACTTCGTAAACGCATTTCTCCAGGTTTTTAGAAAAAAAAAAAAAACCAGGGGAGAGGGGGAGGATAAGAGATGAAAGATTCGTAATAATAATAATAATAATTTATAATTATTTTTAATTTAAATAAAAAAAAATGAAAATCGTGTCGAAAACGTTTATTGTTTTATTTATCGGTCGGTTGTCTCAACAAACGTAAAATAAATTACCGTGACGGTTAAAAAAATTTATTATAAAAAAAAAAAAAAAATGTCGACGCCGTAAATCTTTCGAAATCGAGAGCCTCGAAAGTTGAAAATTTTTTTTTTTTAATGGGGGGAAAAAAACGGCGCGAAAAATGATTTTAAATTTTACGGATGGAAAAACAAACAAAAAACAATGAAAATTTTTCGATTCAAATAATTTATTTATTTTTTGAAAAAAGGCGGGAAAATTAAGAAAATCAAAAAAAAATTGTTGTTTGTTTTTTCAAAACCATATCACAAACCGCCATTTGTAAAAAAAAAATGGAACGCAGGGGGGGGGGGAGAGAGAGAGAGAGAGTGAGAAAGAAAAACAAAAACAAAACTAACGGCAATTAATTTAAAATTTTTTTTAAAGAAAACAAAAATATTTTCGAAAATAATAATAATGATAATATATCATTTTCGCCATTTTACTATTTTTTTTTTTTTTAATGTAATAAAAAATAAATAAATAAATAAGAAAAGAATCATAAACGTCACATAAAAAAAAAATAAATTTTTGTGTTGAACGATATTGTTATTACGCGAGTCTCTACGATATAGAAAAAAAAAAAAAAATTTAAACAAATAAAATTTTAATTATAATAGGATAATTAAATAATTTTATTACGAAACAGGAAAACAAACAAACAAACAAACGAAAGAAAACAAAACAAAACAAACAAACAAACAAAAAAAGAAGCATATTCAAAAGGATTATATTATTTAAAAAAAATTTTTTTAAAAAGCGTAACGTTTTACTTTCTTTTTCCTTTTCCCTCCATTTAAAAAAAAAAAAAATGGACGTTTTAGTGGTGGAATGGGTGGGAGGGGGAAGTTTTCGAGTTTAAATTTTGGGTTTGTATTTGCAAGCATAAAACAATGATAATAATTAAATTTTATATAATTTTTATGATTTACGGATATGAAAAAAAAAAAAAACCAACATTCGTATTAATTTTTATTTCTTATCCTTTCTTTCCCTCCCCCTCCCCTCCATTCAAAAAAAGGAAAAAAAGTTTTTTCTGTTTTTTATTTATTTAAATAAATAAATAAATAATAATAATAATAATAATAATAATAATAATAATAATTATTATTATTATTATTATTATTATTTTCACTCCTTTTCACATGTTTCGTAGACTCGTTTCATTCATTCGTTCCAGGTTTTTACCTGTTTTCTTAGAAATAATTCCTATGGGACTATTTTAAAAAAATATTTCGTTAAAATGTGGGCCGTTTCGCACAACGGGATTTCCGGTTATTATTTTACGATTGTGGCATGGTTCCCAGTCCGGATGTCACAATGACCGGAATTTCCCTTTTCCCTTTTCAACGACAGTTTTGATTTCCCAATTCCTGTTTTTCAACCTTTTCTCTTTTACCAGAAGTGAGCGCGGATTCACTGTCGTCGACAGTCTTCGAGTATGCTGGCACCCCTAACTCTTTAGTTAATCTTTTCTTTTCCATATTTCAGCAGAGATTTATTTACGATGATTTTGTTGTGCCTTTCCATACTTTTCGGACAGAAGGAAAATTGGAAAAACTACACATTTCGTTAATGATTAAATTATTTCAAATGATATCATATCATAAAAACGTTTCATTACTTAAACGTATTATTCAAGATGAGTTTGTTTTGTAACTTGCACTCCGAAGATCTTAGAGTACGGCAAATCGGAAAATTTGAACAAAAAATGGCGTGTCTTTTTCATGAATTCCAAAAAATTTTTATTGACGGAAAAAAAAGAAGAATGGTAGAAAATATATTATTTCGAAACGTGTTCAGGCCATCATGATGATGAAAAGCGAGGAAAACTTAAAACAGCATCAAATGTTCAGCAAAGTTTACTGGAGATTCGAAAATGACTGTCAGAATGGAAAATGGCTCAAAATGGTGGTTGGCATGACCGCAGATCAAATGGACCGAAATCAAACAATTTCCTCCTCAGAGTATTTTAATACAAAAAATTTTTGTATTTTATCAATGAACAAACGGTTGTTTTTGTTGGTAGTTGAAACATTGACTATTGCGACTATTAATTTTAAATTGGAGGTGCCGCTAGAAAATTATATGATTGGTTGTTTTCGTTTATGTTTAGCAAATAGGATATTTCACACGTGCTAAAACTCTAATAATAATAATAATAATAAAATTCTCGTAATCGTGTTAATAACGTTATTATTTTTACTATCACACCCCTTACCATTGTACTCTCTCTCTCTCTCTCATTCTTAATATTTATATTTACGTACAAAAAATTAAAAGGGGGGGGGGGGGAAATGCCGGAAAATGTCGGAAAATTTTTAATAAAAAATTTCGAAAAAAAAAAAACAATTAGTCATAATTAAAAATTTAAATTTAAGTAAGATAAATGATTTTTAGTTTGTCGTATTTTTTTTTTTGAACGTTACGAAATTTTTCGTGGAAAACAAGTTTGTTGTTTGTTGTTTGCTTTTAAAATGACGAAACCCCAAAAAAAAAAAATTAATTAATAAATAATATGACGAAACGTTTTTTTTTTTTTTTTGGCTAAAAATCATCGAAAAAACGTAAAAAAAAAAAAAAAAAAATTACACGATTAAAACAAAGTACTAGACTGACTGACTGACTAACAAACAACAAACGATCAAAACCGTTAAATGATAATTAACAGGATATATATTTTTTTTTTTTTTACTAAAGTGATTTATTAACGGTTTTTTGTCTTCGCGTAACGAAAAAAAAGAGGAAAAATTTCGACGCCATTTTTTATAATACTACGTAATCGAAACGTTATGTTTTTGTTATTATTGTTTTTATGTAAACATAAAACAAACGGTTATTAACTTTTTTTTGTTTTTTTGTTAACTCAAAATAAAGAAATAATTGTTGTTTTGTTTTCATCGTGGGAAAAGTTAAATTAACTTTAAAAAAAAATTGTAAAGAAGAAAATTTTCTTTTTTGTTAACGAAGAAAAAAAAAAATATTGTTTGACACACAATGTTAAAAGTTGAGAAGGAGAAAAAAATAAAATAAAAAATGTTTTCAGGTGGAAACTTTGTTATGAGCTTAGTGCAAAGCCCAAAGGATTTAAGTTTAAAAAAAAAAATTTCTTTTTTTAACGTGGCAGTAGAATGGGGAGGTCATTATACCGTTTACAAAAAAAAAATTTATGCTTTTCATTTTTCTTTTACGATTTACGAATACAAACGTCCATCTTTTCACATCAGCTCAAAATTTAACCAAGTGGAATAATATTATTATTATTATCCTTTAGGAAAGGAAAATAATCCCAAAACTTAAATTATCATTATTATTATTACTACCATTATGACGTCATCAATTTTTTTATTTTTAACTTATAACCGAATTATTTATTAAAACTTTTTTCTTTCCCGCAGATTTTTATTTAGGAAATTTTTTTTTTTTAATCGTGATAATGATGATAATAATAATCGTTAAATAACTAACGTAAGTAAAAATAAAACAACAAATAATAATAATAATAATAATAATAATAATAATAATAATAATAATATTAATAATTCCGGCAGTTAAAAAAAAAATAAAAAAAGGTAAAAAGCCTTCTGATTTTGATAAGAGATAGACGGAAAGGAAAAGGGGGGAGGAAAGAGGAAGTAAGGGGGAGGAGGAAGAGGGAAAAGGCTTCGGGAAGATGGGAAAAGTTTTATGAATTTGAAAGCCAAATTAAAATTTTCAAAGGAAAATAAAAAAAAAATAAAAAAATAAAAGAAGAAGAAGAGGAAGAAAAAATAAGGAACAAAAGTTTGACGGGAAATACACCGGAAAAAGAAAAAAAGAAAGAAAGAAAAGAAGAGATTTTCTTCTTCTTCTTCTTCTGCTTTTCCTTTTCTTCTTCTTCTTCTTAGTTTCATAATTTTTACTTAATTTAAAAGCTTTTTTAAGTTTTCTCTCCTTCATTCTTTCAAATTAATAAATAAATAAATAAATAACCGAAACTTTTTAACAAAAAAAAAAAAAAAATTTTTCCTTTTACAAATTATGTTTAAAATGTTTAAAATCTTTAAATTGAATATTATTATCATTATCATTATAATTATCATTATAATTATCATTATTATTAACTTCTATAAATAAAATTCGAGGTTAAATAAACATCAAACGAAAATGAAAATGAAAATAATAAAATAATTAAAGTATTTTCCCTCGTCGTCCTTTTTTTAAAAGTTCGACAGAAAAAAATTATCGGTCACTTTTATTAATAATAATAATAATAATAATAATAATAATAATAATAATAATAATAATAATACATAACTAAAAATAATTATAATAATTATTATTATATAAATTTTATTTTTTTTATTAAAAATGATTGACGGTTTCATTATTATTATTACGACTTAGTTGATTTATTATTATTATTATTATTATTATTAAATTTAAACCCGATTGTTGTAATATTGAAAAAAACTAATAAAAAAAAAAAAGTGATGACGATGTCAATATTTAGTAATAATAATAATAATAATAATTAAATAAAAAGGTTTCTTTGTGTTTTTTAAGATCGGTCAACATACAAAGAGAGTCACGTCGTAAAATATAAAATCCGTGACCTACCCGTCATCAACGTCATTATCATCATTATCATTATCGTGAAATAAACGATGCGTAAAAAAATTAATTTTTTAAAAAAATTATAAAATTTGTAATTTTCCTGTGTGTTGTTTGTTTGCTCGTTTGTTTATTTATTTTTTTTTCTTTTCGTTAAAAATTCCAGTCGAAACCAAAAAAAAAAAAAAAAAATTCCGGAAAAGGATCGCGAATGAGCGAGGAAAAGAGCGGAGAAAGGAGAGTGGAGAGAAGGGGGAAGGAGGAGGGGAAGGAAACGAACGAGCCTTTTCGAATTCGCAATATGCCCTTTACATTACACTATGAATTTTAAAATTTTTTTAAACGGAAAAATCAATTTTTTTTTTTCCCCCGTCTTCACTTCTTTTATGTGCATGGAATAAACATTAAAACAAAAACAAAAAAAAATTTGATGACGTCATGTAAATAATTATTACGTCGTTAAAAAAAAAAAAAAAAAGAAAAACCCAACGATGAAGAATTTTTTTTTTTTTTACATCATTAAAAATTTTTGCAATAATGTACTGCAACACAACCGCATACAACAAACAACATGTAAATGTTTTCAAAATGTTTGTTGTTTGTAGTTTGTTGTTGTTTGATTATTTGTTAAAATTTAATTTTGGATTTTATTCCATATATACATATTTAATCCGCCCGTTGCTCACATATTAACAAAACCAAAAACAACAATTTTCCATTATTATCATCATCATCATCATCATTATTTATTTATTTATTTATTGAATAAAAATAAAAAGTTGTTGTTATTAGAATAATGATAATAATAATAGTAGTAGTAGTAATACTAATCGTGGAATCAGACAAAATGTTTAATTAATCTATGATTAATTTAAATATTATTTCGTTTTTAAAAAAAAAAAAAAAGTTTTCTTTTTATTTTTTTTAATTGTTGTTTGTTGTAAATTGTATGTTTTGATTAACAAACAATTGTTTAAAAAAAAAACAAAAAAATAAAAATAGCAGACGAAATCTTTTTAATCCGTTTTGTTAATTACAAAAGTGTTTTTTTAAAAAACGTTTTCGAGTTTAAAAAAATTTTTTTTTTCGTTTTTTCTTATCCGTTTTTTTATTTCCGGTCGGGTAATTATTCATGAAAAAAAGAAAAAAGTTAATAAATGCGTGCGTGCGTGTTTGTGCGTACGTGCGTACATGCGTGTGCGATGCAATTAAATTTTCAATGTTTAGATTTTAATAAAATTTTCCCCATTATGGCGTTTACATTCACGCACGCACGCACTCACCCACACTTTCTCACACTTTCTCACACACTCACGCATGTACACACGCACGCACACGATAAATAAATAAATAATGAAAAAGTAAAAATAAAAGTAAATTTTGGGAATTTTTTAATTTGCGTAATTATTTAAGAAAATTAAAAAAAAATCTCAGAAAAAGATTTTTGACGTGGAAAAATTCAGTTAAAATTCCTCGGATAAATAAAATTTTTTAAATTGTTTTTTTTTTTTTTTTTCTTTTCCAAAATTTATTTATTTATTAAAACATCTTCATTATTTTTTCTTTTTTATTTTGGAAAATCGTTGAAAATAAAAAAAAACGAATTTTCAATAATATTATTATTATTAATAAAAATTTTGGTAACGAAAAAAAAAAGAAGAAAAAAAAATCGTTAAATTCACACCGTAAATTTAATAATGTTAAGGAATTTCATGTGCGCATGGGGGGGAAAGGTAATATCGTTAAGTAATAATAATAATAATAATAATAATAATAATAATAATAATAATAATAATAATAATAATAATTTATTAAAAACGGATTTATCGTTTATCATCGTCACTCTTATACTGATCACGTTGAGGTGATTATATTAAAACCACGCGATTTTAATCGAAATAATTTTTTTTTTTTTAAATAAATTTTTTATTAATTAAATAAAATAATTAAAATCGATCGACGTTCGCGCGAAATGTTTTGAAGTGTCACGTGACAATAATAAATTCCCGAATGACGTCACATCACGCGGGAGACAATGAAAATTTGTCACAAAACGAAGACTAATATTTATTACATCGATTATTATGGTTTCACACGTTAATGGGAAATAAATTTAAAATAATTTTTCCTTTGTTTTCTTATCATCACACGTGACCTTATCATCATTTGATATCATAACGAAATTAATTTAATGTAAAAACACAAGTGACCTTTGAACTATTTTTATTTAAATAAAAGGTTACGAATGTAACCCCCCCCATTTCTACCTGAAAAATTTTTGTTATGAAAATGACTTATGAAAAAAATGAAAATAAACCGCCGGTGAAAATTTTCCGTAAGTGAGAGAGAGAAAAAGGGGGAGGAGAAAGAGAGAGGGAGGAGAAGAGAGGGGAGGAGAAATAGAGGAGGAGGAGAAGAAGAGGGGGAGGAGAAAGAAATGGGAGGAGAAGGAGAGGGGGAGGAGAAAGAAATGGGAGGAGAAAGTAAAAGAAAAAAAAACAAATTTTCGTATTTTAAATTTATTAATAATAATAATGATGATGATGATGATGATGAATTTTTTTTTACATTTCCGGTCATTTTACCGCGAATTTTATAAAGGAAAAAGGCTTTCGTTCGTTCGGCCGGCGGCGGCATCCGTTTAAAACTTTTTTTTTTTTTCTCCAGAAAGAGTTAAAAAATCCTTACGAATAAAATAATATTATTATTAATAATTTTTTTCACGTGGGTTGGTTGTTTTTTTTTTTTTATATCTTCTGCTTTTTATCATCATCATTATTATTATTGTTTATATATATATATATATATATATATATATATATAGAAAAATAAGCGGCTACCTGTGCAATTTTTCATTTAAAAAAACCCAACGTTTTTAATTAGTTATTCTGAAAGAATGATAATAATAATAATAATAATAATAATAATAATAAATTTAAATCTAACTATACTTTTAATTATTATTATTATTATTATTATTATTATTATTATTATTATTATTATTATTATTATTATTATTATTATTATTATTATTATTATTATTATTATTATTATTATTATTATTATTATTATTTATTTAATTTGAAGCGTTTTAGAAAATGTTTCTTAGGATGCGTGTAAAATCATCGTTCTCTCTTTTCTTTTTTCTTTTTTTTTTTTTTGTTAAACTTAAAAATGGGGAGGGGGGGTGGGGGAGGGGAAAGAGAAAGAAATTTAATATGCATATATGCACAATCTGCATATGTATGCGTATACACGTCGTTTATAGTAGTTTTTTTTTTTTTTTTTTTTTTTTTTTTTATCAACAAAACATTTTTCTACGGGAAAAAAAAAAAAGAAACTTAATTTTCATACAAATATCAAAATATCTCCTTATTTACATTTTTTCTTTTTAACTTTTCTTTTCATTTTTTTTTTGCGTTTTCCCTTTTTCTGAAAATAATGTTTTTCCTCTTTCGTGAAAATTCCACTTGAAAAACTAAATTGTTTCGTTTCACGATGATTTTTATCTTTAAAAAAGGAAAACAAAAAAAAAATCTTTTCTTTTTTTCTTTTCTTTTCCTTTCTTCATTTTTCTTCATTTTTGCATATTTAAATAATTCCTTTTTGAAAATATATTTTTTACCCTAATCTTTTCACACCACCGTCACCACCACCACCACCATCACCATCATCTTTCCATTGAAAACTCTTGAAATTCAAAAAAATAATCTTTTTTAACTCTTCACGCGTATTTTCTTTCTTTTATGTCATAAAACACGTTTCACACATATATATATATAAAATTTTATTGTTTATAAATAATCGTCGGTATTATCGTCTGCAAAATTAATCAAAAAGGTAATCGATATGTAAAAAATTGGTAATCCCCCGCTGTGATTTTCTTTTTCTCTCCCCCTCCCCCTCCACCCTTCCTTCCCCCGAAAAAAAGAAAATTTCATTTAATTAAAAAAACTTTCCCGGGTTTTTTTTTTTTTTAAAATCAAATTTAAAACGACTAAATTAAAATTTTGCTTTTTTTTTGTTGTTGCTGTTGTGAGTTACATTATTCGAGTATACAAAATGACATTGTGACGTCATTATTATTTCCCTCACGAAAATTCTAGAAAAAATTACGCAAAGGGTTGTTGTTTTTTTTTGCATTTTTCATTTTTCATTAACACTCAACGACTTATTTATTACACATCTTATCGGGTTTATTATCAAAAGAACATAATGACGTCATAATAAAAGTGATTAATAACGATACGATATTATTATTATTATTATTACACTTAAAAAAGAAAATTCGACTAATGACGTCGTTTAAAAATTTAAATACGAAATCAATTAATCGTAGGAAAATCATTATTATTAATATCGTTAATAATAAAAAATAAAGAAAATTTTTCGTTAGGGAAAATATGATTAAAATGAAGACGGGGAGTTGGGGGGGGGTGGATTTAAGGTACGGAAAATTTTTTTTTTCCAAAAAAAATTTTATTTTTCCATTTATTTTCAATAAACTATATAATTTATAGCGATTTATTATATATTTAAGTCTATAATTAATGATAATTGTTGGGTCATTAGGTCGGTCGGTCGGTCGGTTGGTCGGTCGTTCACGTCGCCATATATTTAAATAATTTTTAATCAACGTGAAATTTTACTCACTTTATGACGTCATTAATCTTTTTAATATCGTTACGAACTTGGATAATTGAACGGGAGGGGGGAGTTGTAATGTAATGTTTTAATTCATTTCAGTTTTACCTCCCCCCCCCCTTTCCGTGTAATTATTAACTAATCCTTTGTTTTTCATCATCATTGTCATCGACTTTTTTTTTTTTCTTTTCTTATTATTGTGATTTTTCTTACTTTTTCCTTTTTTCTTTTAATCGAATAATTCGTAATAATAATAAAAATAAAAATAATAATAATAATAATAATAATAATGATTATTTAAACAAAAAAAAGTTTTAATAAATGACTTTCGTTTTGTTTTTCTAAAATAAAATTGTCGTTGATTAAAAAAAAAAACAACAACGACAACAACGACAAACAACGACAAACAAGTTATTCATAACGTTTATTTATTTATTTATTAATTTTTCAAGTTAAAAAAAATAATAATTGTATGTTAATTAATAAAAAAATAATTTTAAGCAAAAAGAAAAGAAAAGAAAAATGAAAAAAAAAAAAGAAATTTTAATTAATTAATTTTTAATCTTTGATTTTTTAACCGTTTATTATTATTATTATTATTATTATTATTATTATTATTATTATTATTATTATTATTATTATTATTATTATTATTATCATCATTATTATAATCATTATTATTATCATTATTGTTATTATTTCATTTTTAAAAGATTTTTTTATTTGCCGTCGGAATGTTTTCAAGCATTTATTCCAGGTTTTTACCCGACGGTTCCTTAGGGATAAATCCTCGGATTTCTTCGGTGCTATTTATATAATATTTTCCGAAGAATGTGGGCCGTACCCACATAGTGGGATTATTATTATTATTATTATTATATGTTCGAGTTATGTATTTATACGCAAATTAAAATCGTAAGACATTCAATAAAACCTAAAATTAAATTTTAAATTTTAACCCTTCAGACAAAATAATACGAATAATCTTTTGCTATATGTGTAGTATTTGAGAAAAGTTTGACTGTAAATGACTCGTGGCACTAAGCAATAAGTTTTGTCAAACTCTTTAATGTTTTCGGGTAAGAAATTTTATTTATTATTAGTTAAAATCAAAACGATGACTCTGTTCCAAACTTTCCAAGATATTTGTATAAATAAATAAATAAATCGAACATTTTTAAAAACGAGACATCCGTACAAACAGACAAATGCAAATATATATATATATTCTTTCCGTAATAAAGATTCGAACATGTTCCCTGAAAACAATTTATGACGTCATATATATATAAAATTTGAAAAATAATACGTGGTTAAAGAATAAGAAGAAAAAAAAATTGTAAAAATATTTTTTATTGTGCTTTTAAATAAATGGCCATTTTTTTTGTAGTTGTGATTGTTTGTAAACAAAATTTTTAGCGTTATTGATAATAATTCTAAAGCCACGTTTTTTTTTTTAAATTATATAATATCAAAACAAATCGTAAATGATAGATAAATAGTTTCAATGGGCGATGATTTTAATTATTGATAAAAAAAAAAAAAAAAATTTTTTTTAACTTGATGTGACGATCAATACGGTCTAAAAAAAAAAAGTGGCAGAAGACATATTTAAAAAAAAAAAGAAAATTTTTTTTTACTTTTAAACTACTCTTTATAAACCGTCCCGTCTTGAAACATCTTATTTTATCGTCATCATTATATATATTTTTTTTTTTTTTGAAATTTTATCTTTATTTGATTAGAAAACTTTTCAAAAATAAGGGAAGAGGAAGGAGAGGGGGGGTGGGAAAATATCCGAGAAAATGTTTTCCATTTTTTTTTTTTTTTTGAAAATAAAAACATCCGTAAAATACAGTAAAAAAAAAAAAGAAAAGTTTAATGACCTTTAATCGGAAAATTCTATATATCAGATGTTTTTTTTTTTTTATACGTGATCATTCCTTGATTGATTCATAAAAACTTTTCCTTTTTTCCTTTTTTTTTCTTCGTATAAATATGTGTGTTTGTCAGAACCGTAATAAGAAATTAAATGCCAGAAACGGTTTGGTTGTTAAGGGAAAAAAAATAAAATGTTCTCCCAAAACGAGATTAACGCCACGACATTTGTCGACTCCCCCGTCGGACTCATCACGATTACGATTATTTTCCGTTGAGATTTAAAAAAAAAAAAAAAAAAACTGAAATTTGTACGAATTAAAAAAATTTTACGGTTTTGTTTAATTCCACGCAACAATTCCCCAAAATCTAAAAAACTTTTTTCATATCATACAACTCGCGCGTGCAAAAAAAAAAACAAAAACAATCAAAGTGGCACCAGATAATTGTAACAAATGTATATAATCTTGTTATTTACGACATTTCAAATATTTTTTTCATTAAAAATATTCATCATCTTTTACTCTTTTTTTTTTTTTTGAAAAAATTTTATTATAACAAACAAACAAACAAGTAAACAAACTGGGAAAAAAAATTCAAAAGATTTAATGTAAAATAATAATATGTATAATTCGGGTAAAATATAAATTTAATTAAATAATTAACTAATTTTTTTTTTATTTTGCGCATGCGCTCGCTCGCTTTTTTTTTTGTTCTTAAAATTATTTGAAAAGATTTTTTATAAACTAAAAAAATTTTTAAAAAGTTTTAATTATTATTAGAATTAAAAAGTATGTCGTATAATTCTTTGGCAAGAGAGAGAGAGAGAGAGAAAAGATAAAACGTGTCGTGTGTTGGGAATGGGAGCAAGATAGAGAGAAAGAGAGAGAGAAGGAAAAATGAAAAATAAAAAAAAATTCTGTTGTTAATTTCATTCGCGTCTTTTGATAAATGCACACAATATCATTTCACGTACAATGATAATAATAATAATAATAATAATAATAAATTATATATTGAAAAGACCCAAATTTCATTCATCTAAAAAGTGTCAATAGAAAGAATTTTAAAAAATCGCAAAAGTGATAGCAAACAAAAAAGCTGTTTTTTATCTCGAAAAAAAAATTTACAAATGGGAGATTAGATATAAACCCTTTGAGTCCTTTACCTCCCCCCTTCCCTCGGGTGAGAATTCTCATGAGGGGTTGAAATTATTAAAATCCCTTTTACTCCCTCCCTTCCCCCCCAATTTTCGCAAAAATTACTCAACGGTATTAAAATTTTTTAAGCTTTTTTTTTTTTTTTGTGAAAAAAATTTTTGATGCGGTTTATCTATGCTTCAAATAATTATCGTCATCGTTATAATCATTATCGTCGTCATCAGTATTATTATTATTATTATTATTGTTGTTGTTGTTGATATTAGTAACAAACAAACGGAAAAATCGATGGATTTATTTTTATTTTTTTTCAAACAAACAAAAAGGAAAAAAAAATTTATAGGCTTTTTTAATGAAATTTTCATTTGTGCTTATTATTATTATTATTATTATTATTATTTGCCTATTCGGTTTTAATCGAATTCATGGAAAATTTTTTTTTTTTTGGAAAAGGTCCGGGATTTTATAATTTATCGTCGTCGTTCGAGTACGCACGCACTACGTACGCACTTTGCACGCTCGTTCCACGCACTTTTATTACACTTTTTATCGAATTTTCCATTAAAAATTATTTATTAAAGCGTATTAACCATAGCAAATTTTTTTTTCGTTTTTTTCTAAAATCAAAGTCGTTAATGTAAAATAATTATTTACATTAATTTGGCGGCGGTTCGTGCCACGGCAAAAATTTGGCAAACGTTGTTTTTTCCTTTTTGATTTAAAAAAAAAAAAAAATTTTCTTTTTTAAAATGCATTTTAACGTGGATATTTTATTAATTTGTATGCAAAATATAAAAAAGGGAATTTGATTAAATGTAAAAAAATTATTTCATTTTTTACATTCGTATGGAAATGGGGTATTATTACGTCATCACTCACGGTCATTTAAAAATTTTTTTTTTTTGATTGATTGATTGATACATTTGAATCCGCGGATGGACATCGAAATAATTTAATTTTTTTTTAAGTTTTTATCTCTCTCTCTCTCTCTATCTTTCTTTCTCTCTTTTTTCCTCTATTTCACTTCCTCTCTCTTTCTCTCTCTTTCTCTCAATTTCTAATTTTCTTTTTTTTTTTTCTTTTCTCTCTATCTCTCTCTTTGTTTGACTTTTCATTTATATATTTTTTTCTTTATTTATTTTTCCGTCTATTGCCCTCATTTTCTGTCTCTCTTTCTCTCTCTTTCTTTTCTCTGTTTCACTTTCTCTCTCTTTTTCTCTCTCAATTTCTAACTTTTTTTCTCTTTTACTTTATTTTTTTTCCTCTTTTTTTTTTCTTTCCTTCTATCTTTATATTTCTCTTATTTTTTTTTACCATTCTCTCTCTCTTTTTCTCTTTTTCTCTGTCTATTTTACTTACTCTCTTTTTCTATCTCAATTGCCAACTTTCTCTTTTGGTCTTTTTCTCTTTCTATTTCTTTTCTCTCTCTCTCTCCCTTTCTGTTTGACATTTCGTTTATATTTTTCTTTATTTATTTATTTATTTATTTTTCCGTCTATTGCTCTCTCCTTCCCTCTCTCTCTTTCTCTCTCTCTCTTTCTTTCTCACGGTTCTTTTCTAATGAATTGCATAAAAAAAATTATAAATAATTAAAATACGAGAGAGTGTAAAACTTTGAATGCCTGCCAGAAAGTTGAAAATGAAAACATTTAAATTATACACGAAAAAATTTTTTTTTATATTTCACGTTCGTTCAATTTAATTTTTTAATATATCCTTTTACACGATTCCTTTGTATTGATTACGTTAAGTAAATAAATTTAATTATTATTATTATCGCGACACGCACGGCGTTATTATTATTATTATTTTTTTAAATTTTTATTAATTAATTAATTAAATAAATAAATTCAATAAAATCGAAATTTATTAAATTAATTAAAACTTTTTTTTTCGTTAATTTTTCTCTACTTTTCTTCTTCTCATCCTTTACCAACCGATTTTCAAATCGATAACCAATTATTTTAATAATAATAATAATAATTATTAATTTTAGTTATTAACAAAAATATTTTCGAAAGTAATTACGATAAGTATAATAATAATAATAATAATATTTATAAATTTTATTTAATAAATTTCAAAAGATTAATAAATTTTTTTAATCATTATTATTATTATTATTATTATTATTATTATTATTATTGTTAATATTTTTAAATTGAATAAAAATAAATTGAAATTTATTAATATACCTATTAAATTATTAATTGTTAATGAAAATAATAATAATGATAATTTTATTTTAAGCGATCAAAAAATAATTTTTATAAATGAATTAAAAAAAAAATTTGAGTTTTTTAAACAATTTAAAAAAAAAATTTATTTATTTATTTATTAACGTCCGATCAGTTTATTTAAACAATTTATTTTTTTTTAAAACAAATAATCAATCGGTTAACTCACGTCACGAATTTTTTTTTCCCCCGCTAAATTATTTATTAATAAATAATAAAAATAACAAAAAAAAAAAATTTATTTATTTAATCAAATTGATTTATTTATAGTTTTTTTTTTTAAATTCTGCTGACACGACGCAACGGTAAATTTTTATTTTTTTATTTTTTTCATACTCTTTACTATATACTCTATGACTCTCTAACAATTTTGTATTATTTACGAAAAAAAGCAGAGAAAATGAGTAAGTCATAGAGTAAATAAATATATAAATTTGTTGTTT
>NW_002987073.1:148998-156693 GCF_000006295.1 Pediculus humanus corporis | reverse complement strand
TTTTTTATGTAAAATTGAAATATTTAAATAAAAGAAACAAACTTTATACATACATTATTATTATTAAAAACTTTAAAAATGATTTCAAAAGAAAAAGTATTATTATTATTTCCTTTCGGAAAAGTATTATTATTTTCTTTCGGAAAATTATATAAAGTAATTATTTAATTAATAAATTTTTGATAATTTTATTGAGTTTCTTTGTTTAATTACTTTGATTTCGAATTAATAATCATTCTTCTATTTCATGTTAATTTTTTTTTTTCATTCATTCGGAAAAAGTAAAAACATAAACGGAAAATGAATTTCCGGTTTTGAGACAACTTTTCCTTTTTTTTTTCTATTTTTTTTTTTAATTAAGTGAACATAATTTTTTAAAAACAAAATAAAATAAACTCTTTAAAATCTTTAAAAAATTATTATTATTATTATCATTATATCATTTAACGGTTTTTTTTTAAAACGATAATAATAATAATAATAAAACGTTTCATTTAGTTTTTATTTATATTTCAACGATTCAAACGTAATAAATTGAGGAAAAAGTTTTTAAAAAAAAAAAAAAATTTTACAATAATAAATTATGATAATGATTTGTTAAATTCACTCTTCAAAACGATGATGTTGATGATGATTGTTACGAATTTAAAAAAGGAGGGGGGGGGGAGAAGTCTCGAAAGCTTTTTTTTCAAATCTTATTTAAAAGTAGTAACAAGATTTTTATTTATTTTTTTTCGTTTTCAATTTGGCAACACAATAAGTTAAATATAAAAAAAGATCAAATTTAAAAAAAAAAAAAAAACCGTTAGAAAAACGAAATATCAATTTACACGCACACGATGTACAAAAAAAAAAAAAATTTATTTTATTATTTAAATCAAAATCATCATAGAGTAAGTGAACAAAAATAAAATTTTCCACCAATATTTGACACGACGAATTTATTACGATTCGTACGTTTGTAAAAAAAAATTTTTTTTTGTCCATGACTCCAGACAATCTGGATATATCGAAATCCAAATTTTTTTTTGGAGGGGGGCTTTTCTTTTTTTTTTCCAAGAGGTGCACATACGCGAATACAATATTCAATTTTTTATTCGCACAATAAGCTACCGGAAAAAAATTTTACTCTATGAAATCATTTTAAAAGTTAACTTTCCTCCCTTTCCCCTCCCCCCTCCCCCTTTTTTTCTGTCACAATAAAATAAAAAGTTACAAAATAAAATAACGAAAAAAGAAAACTTTTTTTTTTTTTATTTGGAAAGGGTTGTAGGAAAAAAAAAAAAAGTTATTTAAATTAAAAATAACTACCGAGTCGGACATTAAAAAAAAAAAGAAAAGAAATAATAATGATAATAATAAATTAATTTATTTTTATTTAAAAAAAAAAAAAGGCATTTCTCTGTCGTGTAAATAAAGAAAAAAAAAAAAAAGTTTTTCTTTTTTTTTTTTTTTATTTAAGGTTTTAAAAAAGTTGAGTATGGTAATAAAGTTAATTTAAAAATGAAATCCGTCGCCATATTGTCGTCTGACACAAAACTCTTCTTCCATGTTTTTTTTTTTTTTGCGTTCATTTATGTATAACGAAAAAAAAAGATAATTAACGTGTAATTAATAAATACTACCATTTCCGCGTTATTTTTATTATGAAATTTTTTTTTAAAATGGAAAATCGATTTATCGGAAAATAATAATAATAATTTCCGGTTAAGTTAACGATCGTTTTGTGACGAAACGACGGTTAATAAACGGTATAGAAATTTTAGATTTAAAAAATAAAAATTGTGTACGTGGATTTAGAGAAATTTTAATAAATAATAATAAAAATAAACAATACCAGGTATGCCAACATAATTTTTAATTACTTAAAAAAAAAATCAGGTAAACCGCGAGAAATAAAAACAATAAAAAAAGGAAAAAAGAAGAAGAAGGAAACGAAGGAAAGAATTTAAGATAAACATAAAAGGCGTTAAATAAACAAAAAAAGAAATGAAAATAAAATAAATGTTAAGAATTAAAAAAAAAAAAACTGGAGGAGAAAACAAAAAAAAGAGAAAATGAAGATGGGAGGAAGAAAGGAAGGAAGGAAGGAAGGAAGGAAGGAAGGAAGGAAAGAAAGAAAAAAAAAGAATAAATAGAAAATCCTGGATTAAAAAAGGGTTTTTAAAATACTTTATTTAAAAAGGAAAAGGTTTTTGTCTCACCATCGTCAAACGCAAATTCAACGCTTTATCATTATTATTATTATTATTACTATTATTATTTACTTATTTTTTTTTAAAGGAAAACAAAACAAAAATTTTTACGGAAAAATTTTTTTTTTATAATTATTACGTATGATGATGATAGTCTTACATCAGTATTTTCTTTATAAATCATTATTATTATTATTATTATTATTACTTTTCGCATGCACGCGCGAGACGTACGAATTTACAATGAAATAATAATAATAATAATAATAATAATTCATCTTTTAATTAAATTTATCCCGAGTTTTTATTACGTAATAAAATCGTTTAACACTAGAAAATATTTAACGTTGAAAATTATTTTAATATGATTAAACAATGGGCGACAATTATAAAAAAAATAATAAATAATAATAATAATAATGGAAAACGCGTCGGTAAAAATGAAACGTGGCAGTAGTTTAAAAAAAAAAAAAAAAAAAAAAAAAAAAAAACGTTTTAAATTAAATTTAATAATTAAATGAATAATTGGGTAAAATATTCGGGGGAAAATTTCAAAACGTTTTTTTTTCTTTTTTACTTTCGAGGGTTTTTCATTTTCCCGGCTCCCCATTTTATTTTTTACATTTTTTGAAAAGTAATTTTAGTAATGTTTTAAATAACGCATCTTAGGATTCATTTACTAAAAGCATAAGTATGTACTCATTCTCGACGTGTCATTTTTCTGTCGGGGAATACAAAATGAACTCATTTGTCAATTTAATTTTTTTAAATGAATATAACCTCACTTTTGACCGGTGATAAATATTTCAAAATTTGTCACACAATTTCGTTTAAACCCACCCCTCCCCCCTCCCCCTTTTCCGTCGTCGTTTTGTGATTGATTATTTCAATGTCTTTTGTTTGACATGGATCGATTTCAAATTATTAACGTCGAACGTTAAAGATGAAAAAAAAAAATGTCTTCCTTTTTTTTTTTGTTCTCATTTGATTCGTTTGGTTTTTCAATTTGACGAAGAATTTGACGTTTTTATCCGATTTTAAAATGATTTTTTTTACATTCCGTCTTTAATTTAAATCATCATCATCATCATCATCATCATCATCATTATTATTAATATTTTTCAATTTAAAATCATGCGAAACAAAAAAAAAAAAAAAACAATACAAAAAGAACGAATTCATTAGGAAAAAAAAAAAAAAATTTCATTGGCGACCTTGACGAGGCATTTAAATTGTGACGTCACACCAACCACGTGGACTCGTGAGAGAAAACAAAAAATGGCGGATTTGTTTATTTACGTGTTTGAATTCGTAAACAAAGGTCCGTCGCGCGTTTTTTTTTTTTTTTTTTTGTCTGTTTTCTCTAATAAAATTATTTTCACACTTGTAATAAAATATAATTTTCCGAAACATTTAACTTACGCCATTTTTGAAATTAATAATAATAATAATATAATAATAATAATAAAATTATTATTATTATTTGAATAAATACAAGTTTAAAATTTAATTTAACTCTTCGAGTATTTAAAAACAACAACAATAATAATAATAATAATAATAATTTTCCAAAAATTTTAACACGAAAAAAAGGAGGCGGAGGGGGAGGGAGGGGGGAAGAAAGAAAAAAGAAGAAAATTCAATTTCGTTATTCTAATACGAGGAGAATAATAATAATAATAATAAGAATAATAATAAGAATAATAATTTTTAAAAAAAGGTTTCTTCTTACTTGAAAATTCTAATGAAATTAATGAGAAAATTTTTAATAAAATAATAATAATAATAATAATAATAATAATAATAATAATAGAATTTAAGTTAAGAACGATGGCGTGGGTGACGACGACGACGACGACACCAACGACAAAAAGGAAGAAAATATTATTAAAACGATACCATAAAATAACAAAAAAAAATTTAAATTTTTTTTTTATTTTTCCCGCGAAAAAGTTTTCGAAATTGAAACCAAAAATTCATTATTATTATCATCATCATCATCATTGTCACCGCAATTTATATTATTATTATTATTAAAACTTTTAAAACAAATTAACAGCATGAGAGGAGAGGGAAAAGAAAAAAAACAATTTCGTTATTTTAACTTTTACGATGATAGTAATAATAATAATAATAATAATAATAATCGGGTGATGATGGTGAAATTTACGACGCGGCGTTTTCTTACGCGGCGTAATTTATTTATTTATTTTTTTTTGTTAGACAAACGAATGCAAATGCGAATCGAAAATTAAAATTTAAGGGAAAAAGGTTTTAATACGAATTTAAAATTTAAAACAAAACCAATAACGTTTCAAAAATTAAAATAATAATAATAATAGAAGAGGAAAATGCGAAACATTTATTATTATTCTATGAGTTTTTTTTTTCCTATTATTTTAAGACTTGTTAATAATATTCGTGACGTCATTTCCTTAACATCATTAGTAAAGGAAAAAAAAATTGTAAGTTAAGAAGCAACCGAATTTTCTTTTTATTTAAAAATAAAAAAATTTAATTATTTATTATTATTATCATTATTATTATTATTATTATTATTGTTACTAAAAAAAATGTTCTTTTTTTTTTTATTATTATTTAAAGATGTTTTTTAAATCGACAAGAGCGTATTGACACGACGTCATTTTAGTGACGACGAAAAAAAAGAAAAAAAAAAAAAGAAATAAACGTCGTGCGTTATGAGGTTATTAAAACGTGACATTTTTTAAATTTGAATATGTATGATGATGATGATAATAATAATAATAATAATAATAATAATAATAATAATAATAATAATAATAATAATAATAATAAAATTGGAAAATGTCGTATGCGACACGAATGAAAAAAAAAAAATGAAAAAAAGAAAACCAAAAATTTAACATATCGTTATATTTAATGATGACGTATTTCTTATTACGTAACAGTATTATTTTAAAAAAATTTATTTTCCCGCCGAAAAGGGAAAAATTTCTCTTTTGTCTTAATTCGTTATTATTATTATTATTATTTTAAAGGGAAAACGCGTGGTAAACGATTCGAACAGCAACCGGAAAAAAAAGTAGAAAATTTGACGTGTAAATAATTAAAAATTTTAATATGCGTAAATATAAAAAAAAAAAAAAATGTCGATACGTGTACGTTTCTCCCCCCTCCCCCCTTTCTATTTATAATGACTCATTGTATTTTTTTCGACTGTCAAATTTTGTACCTTAAATTTTCCCCCCCAAAAAAAAAAAAATATTGTTTTTTTTTTTTTTTTTTTTTTTCAAAAGTTTGTCAACCTGTTTCGTCGAAAATAAAACCCGGGATGATAAATAAAAATGTGTTAAATGAACCTTCAGTGGGGGGTCCGTCCCCTTGGATTTTTCCCCCGTGACATATTTGTCATAAATAAATCCAACGCGAAAAATTCAATTAAATAAAAAAAAAAAAAAAAAAAAAACAAAAAACAATTTAGACTTTGACAAATTTTTAAGCGGAAATAAAAATATATTAAACACTTGAACGTTAAATTGAAATAAAAAAAAAATAAATAAAACGTTCGTGGCTTTAGAAAATAATTTTAGAAAAAAAAAAAAACGTTTCTAATGAAATTAAAATTGAAAATTTCATTATTGTTCTTGTTATTCTTATTCTTATTCTTCTTATTATTTATTTATCACTAGAATAAGGAAATTTTTATTTATTTATTCTTTCTATTTTCGTTTTATTTATTTATTTATTTTATTTTTTATTGTTTCATTAATAGGTTTTTATTTGTTTAAACAAAATTACTATAAAACAACGAATATTTTTATTAAATAATTTTTTTTTTTTTGTTTATATTTTATATTATTCGATCTTTCGCGATAATTATTTTTTTTTTTTCAATAACAGAAACGATAATTTAAAAAAAAAGGAAACAATAACAAACAAACAAATGAACTAAAGAACAAACAACAACAAAAAAAAAAGAATTTTGAATTTTCGTTCGAGACGTTTTCAAAAATTAATTTTCCCAATTTTTTTTTTTTTTATTAAAACTTACTGAAATCTTATTAAAATAATAATTATTATTATTATTATCATCATTGATATTAAAATTTTCTCGTTAAAAAATTAATTTATAACAAAAATAATAATAATGATGATGATAATTATTACCTTTATTGTTTCCTGGAACTTTTTCGAAATTTTTTTTCCATCTGAAAAAAAAAGAGAGAGAAAAAAAAATTAAATATTTTTTAATGGATTTAAAATTTAATTTTTATAAATTTCAAAACGAGCGGAAATGGGCAATAATAATAATAATAATAATAATAATAATTTATAAGAAACGAGAAGATGAACTCAGCACGCACTTAAAGCGTAAGGGAAAAAAAATCTACTCTTGAATTAAAGGGATAAAATAAAGATGGTTAAATGAAAAGGATGTCAGATTAACAAAACCGGAAATCGTTCTCCCTATCCGGAAATGAACATTGGTGTGATGGAAAGAGAAAAGGTTCTCGTTTATGAGAGCGCCCGTCACGTTTTTCTTCTTTTACTTCATCTTTCCCGTCTTCAATGGGGGGGGGAGCGGGTGTGATAATTTTTTGTTCGACTTGTGGCAGGAAATGATGGAGTAGGAAAGATGTGCACGAGGATAAGGCATTCGCAGGATGATAAGATGATGGAGGAACAATGTAGACTTCACGAAGGACGTTTTTCAGTTTTTCCGAACGTGGAAGAAGAATGCAAATCTTGGTTTACCTCCCGAAAAAAAAAGATAATTTCCAGATATCAGTAATTCTTTCATCGATAAAACAGATAAAAGAAAAGAAGAAAAAAATAACAAAGGAAAAAATTAAAAAAAAAAAAAGGTCAAAGCGTCTGTAAAAAGGAAAAAAAAAATTCAATTAAATTTATTATTAAAAAATAAGAAGAAAAAAAAAGACGTGGAAGCAGAAGAATATTAATTAAGAATTTTTTTTTTCTAATTTGTGAAAGAAAACAAAAAAAAAAAAAAGGAGAAAACTGATTAATTTCATAAGAAAAACGTCAATAAATAAATAAACTCAGGAATCAAAATTCAAAGGAATAAAAAAGAAAAAGGAAAACAGAAAAATGACAAAAATTGTTTTTTACAAAAGATTTTTTTTTTTTGTTTTTTCTTTATTAATTTTTTCTAGAACATTTTGCCATGGAAAAATAAAAATTCCGGCAAAAAAGAAAAAACTTATCAAATTTTATTAATTTTTTTTTTTGCTGTCTAAAAAACAAAAGAAATATTGTCAGAAAAGGATGAATAGATGGATGGATGAATGATTGAATGAATGAATGAATGAATTGAATGGATGAAAATGATAAAAGGAAAAAAATCGTTCGAAAGATTTAGAATAAAAGGAAATTTTTTTTTTTTTTTTTTTTTGATATAACCAAAAGGCGAACAACGACATGGATCTTTTTTATGATAATAATAATAATAAGTAATAATAGAAAACAAAAAAAAAAACGTCACGGAAAATTTTTACAT
>NW_002987073.1:141736-148978 GCF_000006295.1 Pediculus humanus corporis | reverse complement strand
AATTCGAAAATGATTATTATGTGTTAATATTTCGAAAAGATAATAATAATAATAATGATTAAAAATTTAAATCGATGAAAGAAACTAAGAAGAAGAAAAAAAAAAAAAAAATTTTCAAAATGTCGCGAACATGAAAGAAAAAAGGAAAAAAAGGAAAATTTTTCGTCCGACCTAAAAAGGTTTTTTTTTTTTTTTCGGGAAAAAATAATGTCCGACATGACGTTTAATCAATTGCTTTTACTTTTTTCCTTTTTTTTTTCTTTCGTACATAAACCGACGTGACGTGTCTCATTTGTTTGCATTTTTTATTCCTGCCACGACTGAATATTTTGTTTTTTCTTTTTTTTCCCCTATTCATTTCGTTTTTTTTTTTAAATTTTATTTTATTTTATTTTAATTTTTTTTTTTTCGACGTAAAATCAAAAACGTTTATGAACCCTACCCTAGAAACTATTAAAAAAATTACGTTAATAAATAGACGACAAATGTTTCTAAATACACGTCAAATGCAGCAGAAAAAAAAATGTAAGGGGAGGAGAAACGAGAATAGGTGAGGGTGGTGGTGTACTCCTGTAATCCAACTACATGGAGGCTGGGTATAGAGGATGTTTTTAGGGCTGGGATTCTGAGATTGGATTTTCCACGTAGAAAAGGCGTCCGCTAGGGGTAATTCTTCAACTTGGGAGTCCTGGGGAGCCTGAGGTAGCCAGGTTGAGTCTGAAAAGGAGAAAAATCGGCTCGAAAATCAAGAGAGCGAGTTGAGAGTCGGCAGGAACGATGGTAACAGATCGGGAATGCCTCTAGAAGGGTAAAACAAGGAAGTACCGGGATCTTCCTCAGGGGATTTCCCACTTTCGCAAGTGTGGTCCTGATAGTTCTGACTCAGGAGGATGTTCAGGTTGAAATGCGAGTTAAAATTCCCGCGAGCGCTCCTCCCTTCCGAAAAAAGAGGACGGTGAAACACGTTCAGAAGTTTTAGTTGGGTAGTGGTTTCGGCTGAGTCCCCCCACACTCTCCCTGCTACCCGGGGAAGAGAGGTTAGTGCAAAATGCATTTTTTCTAGATTAACAAAAAAAAAAGGGAAGAAAAGGGTGTGAAAACCCGAAAAAATTTTTTAAGGCATTTTTTTTCACAACAGGAATATATAAGTTGATGAAATTTTCCCCCCCAAAAAAAAGAAAAGAAAACGCGCAAAAGCTAACATAAAAAAACATCTTCAAATAAAAAAAAAGGAGAGGAAAAGGAAGAAGAAAAAAGGAAAAAAAAGGAGAACGATAAAAGGACAGGGGGAAGGGGGAAAAACGTTTAAACTATTTAAAGAAAAGAAATAAAAAAAAAAGAGAAAAAAAAACCGGAAAATACATTAGTTTATATATAAATATATATATATATAAATAAAAAAATAAGTTGGACGCCATTTTGTTAATAATAATAATAATAATAATAATAATAAAATAAATGGGAAAAAATTTTTTAACTTAAAAAAAAAAAAAAACAATAAGAATGAAAAATTTTCACGAAATCAGGAAATCAAATTTAATAACGGAAAGAAAAAAAAAGAAAAAAAAAAACTTTTTTTTTTTTATGTGTTTGTTCGCCGATGGAAATGTAATTCAGGTTTTTTCTTTTTTATTTCTGATGGGGAACTCCTCCTCCCCTCTTTTCCTCCAACCTCACCCCAATTCATCCCAGTTTTCGCTCCGATTTTTTTTTTTTTTTTCGTTCGGGTACATCAAATGTAATATTTTTTTTAAAAGAAAAAATTGTGACGGCGCCATTGCGAGACTTTTTCCGTCTGATGTCGTCTTTCATTTCCGTTTTTACCGATTTTGGAAAATTTTTTAATTTTAAAAAAAATAAAAAAATAAATTCAATTAATAATTTTTTTTCTCGAACTTATAAATAATAATAATAATAATAATAATAATAAAAACAAAAATTTTTACAATTCTTAACTTATCCCTCGTTGAAAACTTTTTTTTTTTTTTGAAAAGTTTCCACTCGAATAATCCCTAAAAATTGTTGTTATTATTATTATTATTATTATTATTATTATTATTATTATTACTATTATTATTATTATTATTATTATTATTATTATTTGTTTATTATTATTATCATCATCATTATTTTATGGATTTTTTTATTTTAATTAGATAATATGCGTAGTCGAAGTAAAAAAAAAAAAAAGTTTTCGTGAAAAATGTTTCGAAACTTTAAAATTGTTTAATTTTCATTCGCGTTATTAATTCGTTAAAGGCATTTTACCGCGAAATAATTTTCATTGACCTTGAAATGTTAGTAATAAACGCGTTTGAATGTTTAACAACAAACAGGTTTTAATTTATTTTTGAAAATTATCAATGAAGCGTTTTATCGTTATTTCATAATAATAATAATAATGTAAATGTATTTTCTTTTTTGAATATCTGTCGCGAATACGGAATGAATGGATTAGTCAAGGAATGGTACAATCACATCCCAACCCCGATTCAACAAACCGGATATCGTACTGTGTGACGTAATGCTGAAAGATGGCGTAAACTAATTGAAGTTTCCGTACCGGCAGGCGGAAAAAAACACAAGGCAGTCAAAGATAAAAGGCTAAAATGTAGAAATTTGAAAGTGGAAATAACTGGGGGGGCACTGGGAGTCATGCTTATCATTCAATAAAAGGAAAAATTTAAAAAGAAAATTTTGAAGAATTTAAAAGAAGAAATCGTGGGAGGGCCAACATTTTTTAAAATAGCACCGACGAAATTGGAGCATTTATTCCTAAGGGATCGGATAAAGGAAACCTGAAGTTTAAAAATTACACAAAATCATGTCCTGTTCAAAAGTAATAATGATAATAATAATAAAAAGAATTTAAAGGAAAGGAAGTAATAGACTTACACGAGCGGAAAATCCTTTTTTAACGAAATAATTAATAAAATGTTTAAACAAAAAAAATTTTTTTTTTTTTTCGTTATCACTTCGACGAAAGGGTCGAGATAATAACGAAAAATGTGAAAAAAAAAAATTCAATTCGATTCGATTTGATCTGATTCCACGATTTTATATATAAAAAAAAAGGAAAAAATTATTATTATTTTTTTTAAATTAATTTTTTTCTCTTTTTTTCCCTTTTTCCTTTTTTTCCTTTTTTTTTTTTTTTAAAACGTGATTTTTAAAATTGAAACGATTGTAAAAAAATTTTTTTTTTTTTATTATTGATTTTTACTGCCGCGAAAAAAGTTCATCGACAGCAAAAAAAAATTTTTTTTTATTTAATTTTCATTTTAATTTTCCAAAAAAAAAAAAAATGGAGGGGGAAAAAAAATTGTGAAAAAAAATTTTTTCGAATCCTTCCGTTTTATTATTATTATTATTATTATTATTATTATTATTATTATTATTATTATTATTATTATTATTATTATTATTAGAATTATTATTATTATTATTATTATTATTATTATTATTATTATTATTATTATTATTTGATTCCCCGAAACGTGTTTTTTTATTTCAAACCGTAAAAATATAATAGTAATAATAATAATAATAATAATAATATTAATAAACAAACAAAATGAAACCTTTAAATGAATTTTATTTTATTTTTACTTTATTTCTCTTGCCTTTTTTTCCTTTTTTTTTGTCTCTGATAAAAATTTATTAAAGTCAAGTATAAATAATATAAATAAATAAATAAACAAGTTTCCTTTTGTTAATATTCATTTTTTTGAAGAAAAAAAAAAAAAATCGATGCGGGCGTGCAAAGGATGGAAATTTTTCGCCATTTTTTTCCCCGCCCCTCCCCACGTAAATTATTAATTTTAAAATCCTACTAATGTCATACGTGAGTGAAATTACAATAATAATAATGATAATGATAAAGTTTATTATCGTGTTGTTTCAAAACGACAATAGTTTATAGTTTATCCTAATAATATTATTTTATTTATAAAATTAACACGACGCCATATTTGAATTTAAGTTTTGTACACATTGAATTAGGGACTCCCCCCCCCCCGAAAATAAAACGGTTTAATCGATGGTTTTATTAAAACGTCGCTCGAAGGTTTAATTTAATTTTATTGAAATGATAATGATAATAAAATCGGGGTTTTTTAAAAGGTTTCGTTATAATTAATAAAAATTTAAATAATTAAACGAGTAATAAATATGGCGCGTATTACATGGATTTCAAAAAAAAATAATTTAATTTTATGTTATCATCATCATCATCATCGTCATCATCATCACTATTATTAACATTATTTTTAAAAGAGTTGAATTTATAACTACGTAAAAAAAAAAAAAAAACTATTTTAAAGCAATTTTAAAAAAATAGAAAAAGAAAAAAAAAGTTTTGAAACATTAACGGTCGTTTCCGTTCGTTTATTTTTATTTATTAACGTTAATTCATATTTCAAAAAAAAAATTAAAGTTTCAAAACTTTAATTTGTAAAATTATTATTTACTAGAATTTATTTATTTTTGTTTTTTAAAACTTGGAAAAAAAGAGAAAATTTTTTTTTATTTTTTCCTGTTTTCGACATTGTTTAATATTATGAAGGAAACATCATAACATCATCATTGTAACAATCGTCGCTATGACATTCATTATTATTACTATTTATGTAAAATATTAATATTTCGTTTTGTAATAATTTAAAAAAACAGGATAGTTAACTACCTGAATGCCTTTGAATAATAATAATAATAATAATAATAATAATAATAATAATAATAATAATAATAATAATAGTGATGAAAATAAATTTAATTTTAATTTACGTTTTTGAAACTCGAGTAAATATCACAGAGTTATTTAATTTAAATTTTTTTTTTGCATGAAAAAATTTCAATAAAAAAATTTTTTATTACGAAAATAATAAAAATAATAATGATGATGATGATGGTGGTGATGATGGTGAAATATAAAAAATAATAAAAATGTAAAAACAAACGAAAAAAATAAGTTTTCATTTTAAAAAAAAAAAAAAATTAAATTTAAAAAATGTTTGTTCGTAACAGCCACCCCCTCCCCGCCCCCTCAATATCCGTGACGTTCTCTATTACCTCCCCAATTAGAGTTTTTTTTTTTTTTTTTTTTTCGAGACGAGATATTAATTGAGAGTCAACCGCCATTTTGACAATTTTTTTTAAAGAATAATTTAAAAACTTTTTTTTTTTTTTAATTTAATTGCTTCGTCTCATTCCCCTCTCTCTGTTTCTCTTTCTGTTTTCCTTCCTCACTCTCTCTCTCTCTCTCTTCTTTTACATTTATTAATTACAAAATCATTTATGTAAACTGAAAACAATTTAAAAATAAAATTTCAAAGAGTTGGTAAAATATAAAAATTATAAGAAAAAAAAAAAACTTTTCTTTTTACGTTTTATAATTTTTTTTTTTTTATTAACTTCGTTATCATTTTTGTCAATTTTTTTTCATTATTATTATTATTATTATTATTACTATTAATTAATGTCGTTAATACTTTTATTTAATATCAATTAATGTAAACAAATATAATATCGAATTCGTTCCACTAATGATTATAGAATTTATTTATTAACGAGAAATAATTATAATTAAAACCATTATTTCCGAAAGTTCAACATAGGCGAAACATGGCTATTTAAAAAAATTTTTTCATTAACCTGTCTTGTTAATGAAATGATTGGTTGGGCTAGTCATGGAATGATACAGCCGCATTTCACGATTGGCTACTTGGACGGAGTGGTCAATGCACGATATTTTGCACTGATGGAACTGTGACAGTTACAAACCGGATATCGTTTTGAAAAATGTTGTTGACTAAATAAAAAGGCAACAATTAATAAAGCGGAAATAAATCTGAAATTAACCAGGATCGTGGAAGGAGTTATAAAAATAACGGAAATAACTTTGGTTATTGTGGAAGCATTGTTCCTGGAAGGCGATTTTTAGTCAAAAACCAAATAGGAAATGACGTCGTGTGAAACGCAACACATTTTAAACAGACACCGGTATTTATTTTCTAAGGAATCGGATAGAAATCTGGAGCTTACCGGAAATTTCCGACAAAAAGAAAACTTTTTCTCATTAAAAATAATAATAATAATAGTTACATTAAATGTAACTATTATTATTATTATTTAATGTGTAATTATTATTATTATTATTATTTAATAAATAATGTGGCAAATTATTCGAAATTAATTAATTAATAATAAAATATATTAATTAATAATTAATTACGTAAAATATTACGTCATAAAAAAATTAATAATTGTCGTTTAATAATTGCGACAAAACGGGGTAAAAAAAAAAACAAAAAAATTTTGCAATAATGTAAACGTTATGTAAAAAAAAAGATAAGGAAACGGAAAAGGAAATGGAAGCAGAATTGAAATTAAAAGAAATTCCGGGAAATTAATCATTAACTTTATTTTAATTAATAATTTTATTTTACGTAAGAATTATGAATAAGTTATGTACATAATGTAGTTTTTAATACTTTCTTTTATCTCTCTCTCTCTCTCTCTCTCTCTCTCTCTCACGTGTATGCGTGCGTGTGTGAGTGAGTGAATATTTTTTAATTTTATTATGATAAAACCAAAAAAGAGTATAAAAGGTTAAGAAAACATACATGAAAAAAAAAAAAGAAAGAAAAAACCTTTTTCGGTTTTCCTTTTCGTATAACCTTTTTTTAAACCTTTTTTCGACATCGTAATTTTTTTTTTATTTTATTTTTTTTTTAAATTTAAAATTTAAATTTTTTTTTAACTTTTTACCGATTCGACATTTTATTTTTTCAACTTTTTTTTTTTCAGAATTTCAAATTTCAAACGAATTATTTTTTAAAAAATTTAATTCACCGTAACCGTAATCTTAAATTATTATTATTATTATTATTATTATTATTATTAATATTTTATTATTTTTATTTAATGCGTTTTCTTTTAATGTTTCGTTCAACGTAAATAAAATAAAAATCGATGCCAACGTTTGAATAAAAAAGTTTTTTTTTTCGCGCCATTTAATTTTGAAAATTCACGTTTAAATATAATAATTAATCATTTTTATTTATTTATTTATTAACATATTTGTTATTAATACATACAACGTGCAATAAATAAATAAATAAATGGAATATTAAAAAAAAATGAAAAAAAAAAATTAAATTGTTGTAAAACTTGGGAAAACTATTAGAAAACTTTTCAGACTTTTTTATTTATTATAATTTATTTGACGTGGAACTAGAATGA
>NW_002987073.1:141257-141716 GCF_000006295.1 Pediculus humanus corporis | reverse complement strand
ATTATTATCATTATCGCGTAATTTTCTTTCGTTAATTAAATAATTTAAACTTTTTTATTATTTTTTTATTAACGAACGAAAACAATAATAATAATTATAATTGATGTGATGTCAAATATTAAAGGAATTTTCGGCGATAAATTTTCTTTTTTTTTTTTTTTTTTTTTTTACTTTATGCTTATTAAAAAATAATAATAATGATAATAATAATTGTATTGTAAAAAATTGTTTTTTTTTACTTTTTGTTTACTTTTTTACTTTTTTTTTTGTCGTGATGAAATAAAATGGAAAAAAATGGGTTAAAGTAAAAAAAAAAAAAAGGATGCGCGTGTTACGATATAAAAAATTTTAAACGACAAATGTCTTTTCCTTTCTTTTTGCCTTTTTTTTACCTTTTTTTTATTCTTTTCGGTTTTAACGCATCCTTTTACGGTATTAAAAAAAACAGCATAAAAAAGG
>NW_002987073.1:137749-139802 GCF_000006295.1 Pediculus humanus corporis | reverse complement strand
TTATTATTATTATTATTTATTATTATTATTATTATTATTATTATTATTATTATTATTATTTAAACGTGGTTTTAGTAAAATCATTCAAAAAATAAATAATAACAATAATTATTCGAACGACAGTAAAATGTAAAACAAAAAAAAGGGATTTTATAGTTTAAAATCGTTTTATTCCAGGAAATCTATTAAAAAATATAACAGCGTGTACACGTGTGTGTGCGTGCGTGCACGTTTATTTTGTCAGGAACAAAAAGTAAAAACAACTGAAAAACAAACGCCCACCAAAAAAAAATAAATAAAAAGAAAAGTTTAAAGTCAAAAGTTAAAACGCGTGGGTAGTATAGCAAAAAGACAATCGAGGAGGGGAGGGGGGAAATAAAAAATAAAAAAATTTGGATTCGGGCTCTTTTAAAGATTACAATCAATTTCCAGAACTTTCTAGAACTTTCCCCCCTTTTTCTTTTTAAATAAATAATTACGATGTTTACATTTAAATTTATTTTTTATAAATAATGGAAAAATTAGGAAAAAAAATTTTTAAAAAAATATAATTTCGATTTTATTTCCACGACTTTTTTGCGATTATTATTATTATTATCGTGATTCTAGTTCCACGACGGAAGTTTTGAAAAAAAATCATCGTTGACAAATGAGAAAATTCGATAAAAATAATCCGAGTCCCGTGTAAATAAAATTTAATATTTGTTTTTAAAAAAAAATAGAAAAGGTTAAAATTTTTTACGACCCCAAGGGTAAATCAAAAAGTTTCACCTTTTTTCACGTTGAATTTTTTTTTCTCTTTCTTTCCTTTGTTATAAACTATCACCTCTCGCTTTCTCTAAAATATATTTCGTCTCTCTCTCACTCTTTCTCTCTTTGCCTCTCTCTCTCTGTCTGTTTCACTTTTATTCACGACATCAATTTAAATGAAAATTAATAAAATTTTCCTCGTGTTGACACTTTAAACGTCAAAAACTTTTTTTTATTTTTAAAATTTTCGCGCGTGACACGCCATTTTTTTTTCCTCATCGTATTTTTTTATTAATTTTTATTTATTTATTTATTTTTTGTTTAAAAGTTTTTAGACTTTTAGATTTTTAGATTAACTTTTTTCTTACGTCAAATAAAATCAAAACAATTTGTGATGATAATAATAATAAAAAGGAACTTTAGAATCAGTAACGAGGTTATCGTAGGTGCCAATGAAAAGTTTTATTGAAATTTTGACAAACGTAAAATTTGCGAATCGAATCACAATTGATAATAAGAAAATAGTTTATTGACCTCAGATTCCGAATGACCGATAAGAACTTCTAATCAACAGAATATTTTAAGATCGACAAAAACAATATAACGAAACTTTTTTGCTTTTACAGACCGTAAAACAAACTCCAATATAACAAAAATGAAAAAAAAAATTTTCCGTACCGGAAATAAACATATTTTTTATCTCGATGATAGTTGTCAAACCGGAAATGGTTCCCATCGTCACAATTTAAAAAACATATTTAATTATTTTTTTTTTTGGAACGATTTCTCGCCAATTAGAACGCGTAAGAAATTTCATATTGTGGTAGGACGTCTCCTTTTTCCCTTCCTTAAAAAACAAAAACTATTTTCTTAAAGCCGACAAATACCAACTTTACAAACTGATGACTAATACCAACCTTTCGAATAATAATAATAATTACAATGTTTATTTTTTTTTTCTTCTAAATTTCGATTCGTGTTTATTAAGTTTTAACGTTTTGTTTATTTATTTATATTTTTTATGAAAAAATAATTTATTAATAAAGTTATTAATTTGTTTTTCTTTCTTTTTTTTTATAAGTTAAAACAAATTAAAATCCATTATCGTTTTTGATTTAAATTAAATTAAGGGGAATCAAACAAAATGATTGATTTTTTAACTTTATTATTATTTTTTCTAATTGCTGAGAACTTTAAAAAAAAAAAAAAATATATATATATATATATACGTGATCAATCAACCGTAAAAGCAATAAAAAGAAAAAGGAAAAAAGGAAAAAAAGGAAAAGGAAAAGGAAAGAAA
>NW_002987073.1:133516-137140 GCF_000006295.1 Pediculus humanus corporis | reverse complement strand
CGGAAGAGGGGGAGTGGAATGAAGTAAAGGGTAAATGAAGGGCAAAACTTTTATTTTTTCACAACAGTAAATTTTTTTTTTTGCGATTTAGCAAAACGCAAGAGAGTAGTCGTACTAATAAACCTTGAAGCATATTAAAAACTAATCAAAAAAACGATGATGATGATGATGATATTGTGTCTTATAATAATAAATCTAAAATTTCCATTGGGATAACTAATAATAATAATAATAATAAATTTATTTTAAATTACTGAAAAAATTATATTATTCTTTCCTTTATTATTATTATTATTATTTTTCTTTTCTTTTCGTCCGAACAACAGAAATTGAATCAGAACAACAGAAAAAAAAGAAAATTTTTTTAATAACATGAAATTATTTTTTTTATTTATTCAAATCCATGCGAATGACTAATCTTACAATTATTATTATTATTATTATTATTATTATTATTATTATTATTATTATTATTATTCAATTCCATCATTCGATTCATTTTATGTTTTGATTATTGTTCCGCACATCAACTTATTCAAATATAATTATGTAATTAAAATAACAACTAAGGAATGATTACAAAGTATTTTAAACACGTCATGTTGCATGTTGCCAACAAAACAAAATTAAAAATCGTAATTTTGTAAAAAAAAAAAAAATTATTCGTTGTAATTTTTCCCCGGTTTTTCATCCTTTTCGAACGGGGAATTTTTTTTAATAGGAAACAATAATAATAACGGTTTGTATACGATTTGTAATTTTTTTCCCCGCCCCCTCCTCCTTCTCCTTACCTCTCCCCACTCCTCCCGCGGATTCAATCGATTTATTCGGAATGATAGATCGATCGGTCGAATTAAAAATAATCAATAGATAATAGATTTTCATTAAATAAATAAACGCGTGAGTCGTTAAAATATTTAAACGGTTAAAAAAATTTGTGACGTCATAAATTTTACAAACCGATAATAATCAATTGAAAAAAGGAGAAAGTGAAAAAAAAAAATCAATAAATCGATAAATCGATAAATGAAATTAATTTTTTTTTATTTTATGTACGAAAATAAATGAAATTTTAATGGCGGATACGAAATAAAAATCAAAAGAAATAAAAAAAAAATTAATTTAAATTGCATTGAGGAGGCATTTTGTATTGCCAACATCAAAAAAAAAAAAAAATATGTGGGACAATATCCTATTGTTTCTTTCTCTCTCTCTTTTTTTTTTTTTTAAATCCTTATGCTCCTTAATTTTTTTTATGTGTTATTAGTATTCATTTGTGGCAAACCTCCAAACACTTTTAATGCAGTTAAAATAAGAAGACTTTGTTGTTGTTTTTTAAGCAAATTGTCGTCTGCTTCCCGTAAATATAAAAAAAAAATTGTTTGTTTATTTGTTTGTTTTTTATTTTCTTTTGAAGTTTTCACATCGTTTGTTTCCTTTTTTTTTTTTTTTTTTTTTTAATTCCCAATTCGTTTCGAGAAGAAGAAGAAAAGAAAAAAAAGGGAAAAAAATTTTTTCAAGTTTACTTTTTTATTACTTTACATGCATTTTAAAAATGTAATTCATCAAAGGTAACAATAATAATTTCAAAGGAAGAAAAAAAAAAGAAAAAAGGAAAAAAAATTTTTTAAATTTATTGTTTTGTTTCCTTTGATGAAACTTTTTTTTTTGAATTAAAATTTTTTTTTTTTCCTTTTGGGATTTGAAAAGAAAAATTTCTTTTTTTTCTTCTAGGTAATTTATATATCATTTGATAAATGAAATTTTCAAAAAAAATTAATAATAATAATCTCTGGAGTAATTCTGGAATTATTCTGGAAGAAGATGAAAAATATCTTTGAGCAACAACCCACACTTTGGATACACGTAAAGTTACGCTCATTTTTTTTATTTATTTATTTATTTTTTGTCATTTTATATTTACATAACCGAAAATATTTTATCTTATCCCGGAAATTTACTATTTTTTATCCCCCCATAAAAAGATTATAAATAGAGAAAGAGAGAGAGAGGAAGAGAGAGAGATGGGAATGAAAGCAAAAAAAAAAGAGAAATATCGTAAAGAAAAAAATGTAAAAGAGAAAGAAAGCATAAAAATTAAAGAATAAAAGAGAGTGAGAGAGATAAAAGGGATCGAAGGTAAAATGAGAGAGAGAAAGAGTGAGGGGCGGAGGGAAGGAAGAGAGAGAGAGAAAGAAAATAAAAAGTTTTCATCTAAACTTTTTTTTTTAATATTTAAAAAAATGTCAAATTATGTCAATAAAATAAATTTAAATAGATTCAATTATATTTTCAAAGGGAAAAATTTTCCCCCTCCCCCTCTCTTCCCCTCCGTTAAATTTTCTCGAATAATTTTTTTAAAAAAAAAAAACTGACTCCCTGGAAAAAAGAAAATTTTTTTAGTTAAAAAAAAAAAAGGAAGGAAAATTTTAAAATTTTATTTTATTAAAAACCGAATAAATTAATTTCGGTTGGTCTAAATGAGGTTTTTATCCATTTAAAATTACGGTAAACTTTTCTCTCTCTTTCTCTCTGTCTCTCTCTCTCTTTTTAAAAATGGTCGCACGACCGTTAAATCATCATCCATTTTCAAAACAATAACCCGATCAAAAAAAAAAGGGAAATTTATTTTGCGAGTAATTAACCAACCTATCAAAATCACCTTGAGGAAAATTTTACTCCGTCGACGTCATTTTTTTTTCTCGAGATAAAAACAGGGACGTAACTAGGAAACGTACGAAATTTACAAAGGTAAAAAAAAAAAAATTTAATTTTTATATATATTTTTTTCAATTCGTAAAAATTCTTTTTTCTGTTCTTCAAAAAAACGGAATCAATTTCGTACAAACGAACAAACTAACGAAAGAAAAAAAGGAATTTTTCAAAGGTTTTTTCCTTTGTTTTTTCACAATATTTCATACTGCTTCATACATTTTAAATAATTTATGACACGTTTAATATTCACATAATAATTTCCTTTGACAAAATTCCATTTATTGATTCCTTTTGTAAATATTTATTAAAGAACTCAATTTAAATACCGACTTTTCTTTTTTTTTTCTCCACAAAAGTGTTGTTGTTGTTTGTTACCCGTTTGCAATTTTTCAAAAACAAAAAAAAAAAAAAATCGTTTCAAGTATCAAATTTCAGATAAAACAACAACAACAGCAAACAACAACAACAACCACGACAGCAAAAAGCTTTCAACGAATATTGAAAAAAAAAAAAAAATTATTTCGAAAATATTTAAAAAAAAAACTTAAAAATCACCGACGAAACAAAAAACTCTATAAACTCCTTTTTACGTCACGCTGGAGAAAAAAAGTCAAATAATAATAATAATAATAATAATAATAATTTAGTACTCTCGTAGGTAGTATAAGAGAAAAAATAATAATAATAATAATTTTGTGCAGAGAGAGAAAAAAGGAACATAAAAATTTAAATTCAATCACGTGTAATTTGATCAAAAGTTGGATTTTTATATAAACTTCATTTAATGTTATTTATTTATTTTTTTTTATCGTGGCACGAGATTAAATCTTAATTTTTTCTTATTATTTAATAATAATAATAATAATTTTCTTAATTTCGAAACATTCGATCGAATAAAAAAAAGGAGGA
>NW_002987073.1:125450-133296 GCF_000006295.1 Pediculus humanus corporis | reverse complement strand
CCCCCCCCCCCCAAAAAAAAAAAAAACTTTTGTAAAATTTTTTTATTTATTTTCTTTTTTTTTTTCGAAAAGAATATTCTTTTGTTTTTATTTTTTATTTAGAAAAAAAAAGATGGGCCTTAAAATTAATAATAATAATAATAATAATAATAATGATAATTTGTCAGTAACAAACAAAAAAAAAACAAGTTTTTAAGTCAGTGGCGTAATAAGATAAGAGTATATAATTATTTTTATTAAGTATACCACGTGCATACTTCTCATTTTGAATTTGAATATTCAAAAAAAAAAAAAAGGGAAAAAAAGGAGAAAACCGGAAGAGGTTTTTCAACAAACAAAAAAAAAATTTATGACGTAATAATTTAGCCTTTCGAGTTTTTTTTTTATTAAAGTGGTAGAAAAGTTTCGGACATATTTGAAAAATTTAAATACCGGAAACGCATTCGAAATTTCAAAATTTCAATTTTTTTTTTTTTTTTTACGGTTAATAAAACGTATTATTATGTAATTATAAAAAAAAAAAGTTATTAATAGAAGAAGCAGACGACGCGCGGTTTTAAACGTGACAGAAGAATTTTTTTGTAACAGGGGGGGGGAAATAAGACGAATGAAGGGAAAAGAAAAAATAAAATTGCATGGAGAACAAAAAAAAAAAAAATTGAATTTTGTTCAGAATGTCCTTGATTTGACTTTCATAAAAAAAAAAAAATGTCGTCTGCTATTCTAAAAAGCCTTTAAAAAAACGTTTTGTGTTTTTTTTTTTCGCCGTTGGCAAAAATCTTATTTTTCATTTTTACAACCTTCACAAATATTTCAGTAAGAAAAAAAGAAAAAAAAAATTTTTTTTCTTCTTCTTCTCCTTTTCTAAATCATTTATTTCTAAAAAATATTTTTTTTGGGAATCATCCATCTTTTCTTTTTTTATTTTTTATTTTTATATTTATCATTTCGTCTTAATTCATAACAATAACAATAATAATAATAATAATAATAATAATAATAATAATAATAATAATAATAATAATAATAATAATAATAATAAAATAATAATAATAATAATAATAATACGCTTTCTTTTTTTTTTTTTTTCCATTTGTTTCATTTCCTTGAAATGTGGGCACCCTGCATTTTCATTTTTCTCATCGCTAATACCTTTTTCTACGCCGAGAAAATAACAATAATATATATAATAATAATAATAATAATAATAATAATAATAATAATAATAATATAATAATAATAATAATAATAATAATAATAATAATAATAAATACGCGATTATCTTATACTAAACTTTCTTTTTTTTTTTTTTTTTTTTTTTTTTTAATTTGTTTTCATTTTCCTTGTAAATGTTGGCAACCCTGCATTTTCATTTTTCTTCATCGCTAATTACCTTTTTCTTACGCACGAAAAAAAAACAAATACTATTATTATTATTATTATTATTATTATTATTATTATTATTATTATTATTATTATTATTATTATTATTATTATTATTATTATTATTATTATTATTATTTGTTTAAATTTTTTTTTTCCTGCCGAAAGTTATTTTTGAATTATTTTCGTAAAAAGTTTAATCGAAAATTTTTTTTAATATTAAATTTTGCTCCAATTTAAAATAATTCATAACTTTTTCTCGTAATAATAATAATAATAATAAGCCAACGGCCATAGCGTGCTGGTCACACCGGTTCCCGTACGATCACCGAAGTTAAGCAGCATCGGGCGTGGTGCAAACTTGGATGGGTGACCGTCTGAGAACGCCACGTGCTGTTGGCTTAAAAGAGCAAAAAAAAAATGAGAACAAGACAAAGTAAGAACCAAAAAACAAATCTTGTTCTCCTGTCGACCTGAGGTAGCTCGACGAGAACGTGAATTTCACTGCTTCTGACCCTGGCCACTCCAAAGATGTTAGTCACCGGAGCCCAGTTCAGGAGACAAATCGTTCCCGTCGAAAAAGACGGACTCAGGAAGACCTTCAAGAATTGATGTGGTGCTATCTTATAATAAGTGGCACCACCGAAATTCGAGTATTTGTCCCTAAGGAATCGGGTAGAAACCTCGGATAAATACTTAAAAACTCCGACAAGTAGCCTTGTCGTGTTTAATGGTGGATAATAATAATAATAACAATAACAATAACAATAACAACAATAATAATAATAATAATAATAACAACAATAATAATAATAATGGGAAACTAAATAATTATTAATTTATTCGTTTACTTAAAAAACGAAAAATTTTCAAAAAATTTTTTTTAAAAATTTGATTACGTCACGTACGAAAACACACGCAGGGCACACGATCGTTATTATTATTATTATTATTATTATTATTATTATCATTATTATTGAAAAAATCGTAAAGAAAAAATAATAATTTTCATTCATGATTAAATAAACGGATACGATTGAGAGAGAAGGGAAATTATTTCCGCATTATAAATGTAAATGATAAAATGCAACCGAAGGAAGAAAAAAAAAGGGAAATGATGACGTAACGCGATAAATTTAATATATAATAGTAATAATAATAATAATAATAATAATAATAATAATAAATGAAAATGCAATTCGTATGCAAAAACATAATAAAGTAATTTTTGTGCCAAGAGTACAAAACAATTTTCTTTTTTTTTTTTTTAAATTAATTTAAGGAAAAATTCACGCGACATTTTTTTTTTTTTTTTATGTTGAGTTTTTCTCCGAATATTGCGAATCATAAATTTTATTTAGGAAAAAATAAATAAATAATTTCAATTGTCGACGATGGCGATGGTGGTGGTGGGGGCGAAAAAAAAAATTCAACACGAACGATGCGAGTGGTGGAAAATTACTTAAATGATAAAAATTTTCTTTACGTTCTTTAAAAAAAAAAACGAGGTCAAACGTGGTTCGAACCCAAAAGAAAAAAAACTTTCCGGAGTTTTGTTGTTTTTTATTTAATAATAATAACAACAACATATTATGTATATAATATATTATATTTGTTTGTTTGTTTCACGTTTGTTTTACGTCCATAAAATATTTATTAAAAAAAAAATAAAAAGAACTTTTCCTTTTTTAAAAATTAAACAAAAAAATTTTTCGAATTATAAAATTCTTTACGGTAAACGAATTCTTTTCAATTTTTTATTTTTTTACCTTTTTTGTTTGTTTGTTTGTTTGTTGTTTGTTTTCACTCGGTAAAGTCTCCCCAAAAAAAAAGATATAGCAAATAAAAATTCATTGAAATCGTTACACGTCGTTGACAATTATATATATAGATGTTTCCATTGAATTAAAGCCAAACAATGATTATTTAATTTTGAGGTCATTGACCTTCCCTTTTCTCTGCTTATTATCATTATCATTTTCCCCCCTGTCATTTAAATAAATTAATTGATTTACCTTTATCCTTTACATTGATTTTAAAATTAAAAAAAGGGTGAGAGAGAGAGATGAGGAAAAGAAAATGAAACAAAAGGAAAATCATTTCCGGTTTTTTTTTTTTTTAATTAACGAGAACAAGAGAAAAAGCAACACTTTAAATTATCTTATTGGACGAGTTTCAAAAGTTTTTTTTTTTATAAAAACGATATCCGGACACACACGCACACACTTGGATCAGTTTTAAAGTCACGTGTGTCAAAATTTTTACTTGACATCTTTTCTTACATGCCAAAACAAAAAAAAAAAAAAAATGGAAAAAAAAAGTTTAAGAAAACAAAATCACCAAAAAAAAGTAAAACTTTACTTGGTGAAAGAAAAAAAAGAATAAACCGGATATAATCGAAACCAACGCGAGAGAGAGAGAGAGAGAGAGAGAGAGAGAGCATTCCATTATACTTTACGTAAATTTTTTATTAACGAATTTTCACAACCGAAAATACTCTTTAAAAAAAATATATCGATCCGACGCTTTTTAGTGCAGGAAAATTTTTATCGGTTTATTAAAAATGGCACACGAACGATCATTTAAAAAAAAATTAATAATAAAAGCAAAAGGTTTCGCGCGTGTTTAAAAAATAATCAAAATGAAAAAAAGTTTGAGTTAGTAGATAGTATTTCCGGTTTGTAAAAAGTTAGGAAAATAAAGTGTGTATTTTTTAACAAAGTCCGACATTTAAACGTTTTAAATTGTCGGTTTTAATTTTGGTAAACGTGAACAAATATACGCGTCGCTATTCATTTTGTTTTAACGTTAAAAAATTTTTTAAGTTTTCACGTTAAAAAAGGCAACCGCGCGCGGTTGCCTCTTTTCTCTCTCTCTCCAGAAAACGAATAAAATTTTTTTGTTTTTTCTAATTCCACGAAACGTATCAAAATAATACTCGGAGAAAACAACAATAACAATAAATTTTTTTTTTTTCAAAACGAAAATTTAAAATTAATAAAAAATCTGTTTGTTTTCACTTCCCCCGAGAGAGACAAAGAGAGAGAGAGAGAGAGAGAGAGAGAGGAAAATTTTTTATTGAAATTTTTTATGTTTAAAGAAGAGAGAAAAAAAAAAATTAAATATTTAAAGTTGAGCCTTACAAATAAAAAATATTATTATTCGATGCAATTTTTTTCAAAGTTTTCATCATCTCATCCCCTCTCCCTTTTATCTCCTTTCCCTACTTTAAAAAAAATTAAAAACCTTCTGCTGTTTAAAAATATATATTTTACAGCAACAGTTTACCCTTGTATGAAAATAATAATAATAATAATAATAATAATAATTAAAAAAATCCGACACCACATCTCGTACTTGAACTTGTTTAACTCGACATTGTTTTTATCACATGGTCGTAAATTAAATTTTGTTTTTTTTTATTACGGTAATAAAAAATTTCGATACAGTTTTTTGTTTAAACAATTAATAAATTTAAATTTTTTTATTGGGGGAAGAGGGGGAGGGAGGAAAAAAAATGCCTCGAGTAATGATTTTAATCATTAAAATTGTTTTAAACTTTTAAAGTGACGTTGTTTTGTTTGTTTCTTTGTTTGTTTGTTACATTTTGTTAAAAAATATAAAGTAACAATAATAATAATAATATTAATAATAATAATAATAATAATAATAATAATAATAATAAATTTGAACGAAAAATTTTAGTCACAGATTTCGATAAATTAAATTGTATTAAACGTTTTTTCCCGTTTTTATTATTTAAATTTAAATCCTATTGTTGTAAACGAATGGAGAATTTGTCTATTGTCACGACAAAGTTTTAATTCAATAATAATGTTATTATTATTATTATTATTAAAGGGAAACATGAAGGAAGAATTTAAAAAAAATCTAGGTTAAATAAAGACCGGTAATAATAAATAGGAACGACATTTTGAAATTTAAATTAAATTTTAAATGAAAAAATTTTCTGGAGTTCGGAGAACAAAACAAACACGTAGGTGAAGAAAAAAAAAAAAAAAAAATTTTGAAATCGTGATCGTCACGACAAACGAGAAATAAAATTTTTGATTGTTGGTTCGTGTACACGTGTATTCAAATCATTCATTCAATCATTCATTCATAATTATTTTTGAATAGAATTTTGATTTGCAAAATAAAAAACAATCAACGGGGATTTTTTTTTAAATTCCGTTCAATTTCAAATACAAAATGGCGGACAATAATAAAACAAAAAATTCGTTTGTACTACGCACAAATTTAAAATTTTATTTAACAAACAAACAAACAAACAATCGGACTTTTATTTACGTAAATTAATTTTTTTTTTTTTAAATTATTTCTTCTCTTTTTTTTTTTTTTAACGTGACAATAATCATCGTGGTCGATTAAAAATATCATTGGGACGTTAAAAAAATCTCCCCCTCATAATAATAAATACGTAATTATTACGTAACATTATTGTTATTATTATTATTATTATTATTATTATTATTATTATTATTATTATTATTATTATTATTATTATTATTATTATTATTTACAACAATAATCGTTTGAAAAAAAATTAAATAAATAAATTTTTTTCTTGTATCTCAATCGATTTATTTATTAATAACGTGTAATAAAATAATAATGATAATAAATTACACATGAAACTTTTTTATCAAAAGAACGAAAAATAGGAAGGAGGGGAGGGAAAAGGGAAGATAGGGGAGAGAGAGGAAGGGGAAGTTTTAAATTACAAAAACAAAAAAGAAACTTTTAGTCGTCGTGTTCAATCATTGTTTGTTTTCATCGATGATTTAATTAAGGAATTGAAAAGGTAAAAGTAATGATAATAATAATAATAATAATAATAATAATAATAATAATAATAATAATAATAATAATAATAATAAAACTTTTTCGACATGTTATTTATAAAATTCACCTTTTTCAATATTATTATTATTATTATCATCGCGCAATTAATTAACTTTGTGTTTTATGTATGCGTGAATAAGAAAAGTTATGAGTATTTAAATAGATAAATAAAAATTAATACTAATAATAATAATAAAGAAGAAAAGGGTAAATAAACCCTTAAAAGGTTTTTCAAGGTATTTTCAAATATTTATAACACGTGATTCGTGTAAAAAAATAAAAAAAACAAGGACGCCATTTTGTTAACAAGTAAACAAATGAACGATGTTTTTACTTTATTGATTTATTTAAAAATTTTTCTTTTATGTTTGTTTGTTTAAACTTTTTTTTTAAAAGAAATATTATCTACAAAGAAACAAACAAAATAAATTTTATTAATTATTTGATTTTGATGAGGGAGGGGGGCGGGAAATCGTATAGGAGAGAGGTGGAAAGAAAAAAGGGAGAAGTGAAGGTGGGATTTCCCTTGTTAATTTTATTTTTCGTTTAAGACAAAAAAAATTTCTTATTTAATTATTATTATTATTTTTATTAATTAATTTTTATTAATTAATAAAAATGAAAAAAATGTGAGGGGTGAGGATGAGGGGGGGAGTTGTTAAGGAGGTGGTAAAAAAAATTAATTAACCTGATTAGAATTTTTTTTGTGTGTTTGTTAGGCGGGTAGGCGGTTGAGGTTTTTTTATTTATTTTAATTTAATTAACTTATAGAAAAAAAAAAAAATTTTTTTTTCGATTAATTATTTTTTATTAATAAAAGGAAAATTTTCTTTTTGTATTCTTGCGTAAAAATATTATTATTATTATTTTACAAGGATTTTCCGACAAATAAATTTAAAATTTTTGTTTTTTAATGGGTTTGAGAGATTTTTTCAGTCAGGGAAGCAGGCAGGAAGGTAGGCAAGTAGGCGGGTAGGGAGGCAGGTAAGGAGGTAGTAAGGGAGAAAGGCTAGTAGGCAGATTGGGAGGGAAGCCAGTAGGCCGTCAGGAAGGTAAACTAATGAGCCGTCAGGAAGGCAGGTAGAAAAACAGGCAGGAAGGCAAGCAGGGAGGAAGGCAGGTTAAAAAAAAGTTTAAAAGTTTAACGAGACGAAAAAAAAAAATTAATTAACCTTTTTTAACCTTTTTTCACATCACGTGAAATTCGTCACGAAAATTTACCTGTCGATAATTGTTTATTTGAAAAAAAAAAAAAAATCAGATGAAAAAAGAAAGGTATATACAAAAATCGAGAGAGAGAGAAAGGAGGGGGCTTGAGCGGGAGGGAGAAAACAGGAGGGAGGAAACGGGAGGGAGGAAACAGGAGGGAGGAAACGGGAGGGAGGAAACAGGAGGGAGGAAACGGGAGGGAGGAAACAGGAGGGAGGAAACGGGAGGGAGGAAACGGGAGGGAGGAAACGGGAGGGAGGAAACGGGAGGGAGAGAACGGGAGAGAGGAAACGGTAGGGATTTACAAAAAAAAAAAAAAATTAATTTGAAAATCCTTACAAATATTTGAATTCGATTATAAAATGAGGGTCAATAAAACAAAAAAAAA
>NW_002987073.1:115637-124915 GCF_000006295.1 Pediculus humanus corporis | reverse complement strand
AAAATTTTATTACGAACACAATTTACGACTGTTTGTACAAACGAACGAAAGAAAAAAAAAGTTTTTGTCACGTGACAAAAAAGAAAATCATCGTCGAAAAAATTAAAACGTGAAATGAAATTAAAATAAAAATGACAATTTGTAAAAAAAAAAAAATTCTTTAATTTTAATTATGGAGATTCTGTCTCTCTCTAACTCTCTAACTCTCTCACTCTCTCACTTCCCTCCAACGCTCTCCCTGCCCCTCCCAAAAAAAAACTTTTGTTCTACAATTCCCACCATTCACGTTGCATTTACGTTAAAATTGAGTAAAATGTGAAAAAAAGAAAGAAAAAAAATGTACTTCCGGTTTTATGTAGCAGACGACAAAAAAATGGCGTAGGGGAAAGGGGAGGAACGTCGCGGGTAAAAGAGATGAGGAGGGAGTCAGTCATATGAAAAAAACGACAATCGTTTTGTGATAAATTTTTTTGAACTTAAAAAGGTTCGAAATCGATTTCGCCCCCCCTCTTCCTGCTCCCACAACAAAAAAAAAACGTAAAAAGGTTTAAATGAATAAAATGACTGGCTTACATTTAAAAACCTCCAACAATAAAATTTTATTTTTCTTTCGGTCATTCATGGAAATAAAAAAAAAAAAAAAAAAAAAACTGGAAAGAGATTTTTTTTTTGTTCTCCAGCACGTGATAATTTAATCCCTTTGAAAATAAAAAAATAATAACGTCCGACGATGAGTTTTAAATTGAGAAGGAAAAAAAAATGAAGGAAAAGATGGGAGGAAACGGAAACGTGACGAAATGAAATAAATGAAAAGAGAGGGGGAGGGAAAACAAAAGAGGAAATATGTATGAAACCGATGACGTCATAAATTTAAATCCTTAATTTATTTATAATTTTGTCGTGACGATACACAAAAGTTAATAAAAATTAAATTTAAAAAAAAATTTTTTTAAAACTTATCTTTCTCTTTCTCTCTCTTCCTCATTCTGTTTTTATCTCTCTGACTCTCCCTCTCTCTCTCTCTCTCAATCTTTCTGTCATATATCCATTTCTTTTTCACTCTCCAACTTTTTCTTTCTGGCTGTCTGTCTGTCTCTCTGTCTCTTTCTCTTTGACTTTTTTTTTGTATATCTTTCTCCCCCCCTCTCTTTCTGTCTTATACCCATCTCTCTCTCTCTATCTCTCTCTGATTTATTTTTCTATCTATTTGTTTTTTTTCTTTCTTTCTTTCTCTATGACTTTCTCTTTCTGCATCTCTTTATCTCCCTCGCTTTTTCAGTCCTTATTTTTCTTTTTTTTCTCTCTGATTTATTTTTATCTTTTTGTTTTTTTTCTCTCTCTCTCTCTCTCCTCCTACCATTCTCTCCATCTCCATCTCTTTTTTCTTTTTTACATTTTTCATCAAATAAAAATAAAAAAAAAGAAAAACTTTTAAAAATCCATAAAAATCCGCTTAAAAAATCATTTATATATATGTATAAATAAAAAAAAAAAAAACTTTTACCAAAAATCAATTAAATTAAATTTTTTTTTTTTTGGTTTTTTCTGCAAACTTTTTAAAAAATTTTTTTTTTTATCAATTTATAAATATATATAAATTTTCTCCATAATTTAATTTAAGAAATTTCTAGAAAAATAAAAAAAAAATAATAATTTGTTTTTTTATTTTTTTTAGTTTTAATTGAATTCAATAATTTTATTTTTTTTCGGTTTATTAATAAAAAAATAAGAGCAATTTATTTTCCTTTTTTTGTTTTTTGTTTTGAAATTGAATTTACTTAAAAAGTTGGCTGCACTGCCTCCAACCGCCCACCCATCCAATCCAAGTAAATGATATTGCATCGTAATCATAATTATTATTATTACTACCCCTTTTGTTGTGGTTGTTGTTGTTGTTGTGTTGACACTTAAAATATTTTTTTTTTTACTTGTATTGACAGCATCAGTAAAAAAAAACTCATTTTCCCCAGTTTTTTTTTTAGTATGGATAAAATAAAAATTTCGATTCGACTGACACGTAACAATTCCAAAATTTTAAATTTCCCGCCATCACCACCACCACCACCACCGTACCCGCCATCAATTACATCCTTTGTATAAAACTCTTAATTGTTATTGTTGTCGTTTTGTTTATGTTATCATTATTATTATCCACCATTAAACACGACAAGGCTATTTGTCGGGGTTTTTTAAGTATTTATCCGAGGTTTCTACCCGATTCCTTAGGGACAAATACTCGAATTTCGGTGGTGCCACTTATTATAAGATAGCACCACATCAATTCTTGAAGGTCTTCCTGAGTCCATCTTTATTCGATGGGAACGATTTGTCTCCTGAACTGGGCTCCAGTGACTAACATCTTTGGAGTGGCCAGGGTCAGAAGCAGTGAAATTCACATTCTCGTCGAGCTGCCTCAGGTCGACAGTAGAACAAGATTTGTTTTTGGTTCTTACTTTGTCTTGTTCTCATTTTTTTTTTTTTTTTGCTCTTTAAGCCAACGGCACGTGGCGTTCTCAAACGGTCACCCATCCAAGTACACACCACGCCCAATGCTGCTTAACTTCGGTGATCGTACGGGAACCGGTGTGACCAGCACGGTATGGCCGTTGACTTTCATCATCATTATTATTATTATTATTATTATTATTATTATTATTATTATTATTATTATTATTATCAACAACTCATTTTTATCAAAAGCACTTAAAAAAAAAGAAAATAAAAGAAAAACAAAGGAGGGGGGGGGGAAAACTTTTGTAAAGTTTTTTTATTGCCAAAAAAGTTTATTTTTTATGTCATTAAAATGTCTTTTTTTTTTTTTTAATTTTCCAAAAATATGTGTTTTATTTAAGAAATTAAATGTAAGGGGAGAAGGGGAGGTAGGCAGAAGGGAAGATGGCAAGGGCGGGGGTAAGTGAAAAATTTGGAAAATATTGAAAGACAAAACAGAAAAAAAAAAAACATAAATTTTTTCCAGATAAAAAAAAAAAATAGAAGATTTCTATTTTTTTATTTAAGTTTAAAGTCGCCGAATTTTTATTTTTTTTTTTCGTTTACGGTTGGCAGCACTGATAAAAGACAAAAAATATAATAAAATTAAAATTATTGATTTGAAAAATTTTTTTTTTAAGTTAAAGTCGAAAAAAAAATGAGGAGGGAAGAGGAGGATAACTTTTGATTATCCAATCACAATTTTTTTTTTTTTTTACGTATAATGAACCGAAAAAAAATAATTTGAAAACTTTTTCTTTCTTTTTTTTTCCAGTCGATATTTCCAGCACTTTTTTTTTTTTTTATCAATTACTTTATCGAAAACATTCGGTTTTTAGTTCGGATGAAAAGAACGTTAAGAACGTTCGAAAGGAACAAAAAAAAAAAAACGTAACCGATAAAAATTAATCATCGAACGGTTTTTTTTTTTTAAATTCGAAATAAAATAAAATAAAATTGACAATTTTAAATTTCATTCGTAAAAATATTCATTGCCTTTTTTTTTCGTTTGTACGTTTGTTGGTTTGTTTGTTTGTTTGTCTGTTTCAATTTTTATGTTTTATATGAGTTCAGAATATAAAAATGTATATTTTTATAAAATCGTTTTAAATTTTTATTTTTATTTTTTCGTTTTTTCAGGTATTTTTTTACATTTATTATTATTATTATTATTATTATTGTTGTTGTTGTTGTTTGTTGTTTGTTGTTGTTTTTTATACGAATTAAATTTACGATTTATTTTATTTTCACGAAACGATATAACAAAATAAAAACAGGATGTAAACAAAAAAAAAACTTAGTCCGGGTATAATGTTTCCTTTTTTTTCTCTCTCCCTTTAACCTCCCCTCCCCCCTCTCCTTTCCCACTCTCATAAAAGGGGGGATTTTTCGAGGGGCATTAACACGATAAAAAATACAATTCAACTCATTCATAAAATTTATTTTTTATTATACAAACGCACGCACGCACTCACGCACGCATCAATCCGGAAAATTACGTTACGCGACGTTAAAAACGAATTTTTTTTTTTTTTTTTTTTTTTTCAATTCGTAATTCATTCTGCGAATGAATGATTGAATGAATCTTATTATTATTATTATTATCATTATTAAATTTCATCCCTTTTTAACGAGATTCTGGACATTTCGAATAATTTTTTTTTTTTTAATCGTTTTATAAAATATTTTCAATCGAGTTTTAAATGCAGATTTCAATCGATTCGCCATTTTTTTTTCTCTCCAGCGATTCCCATAAATATCTGTATGTACTCGCGTATCATCATCATCGTCATCATCATCATTATTATTATTATTATTAAACGTTGCCGGATTTTTTCTGTTCGGATAATTTAATTATTTTTATTCGTAATCTCATTTTCCGGAATCTAACGTTTGTTTGTTTGTTTATTATTTTTATTTTGTATTACGATTTTTTTCAAAAGGTTTTATTATTATTATCATTATTATTATTATTATTTATTGGATTTTGTTTTGTTTTTTTTGCGTATTGAATAATAATAATAATAATGATTGTGTATTTTATAGCCGCGTTAAGAAGGTTGCGTTGAAAAAAAAGAAAAAAAAATATTAAAAAGGATTTCGAAAAAACGTTTGTTTGTTTAACATAATTATGTTTCCACGACAATCGATACGTTTCGATTTTAACAATCTCGAATCGAACGAATTCAAAATAATGATAATAATAATAATATTTTGTTAATGTTAAAATTTATTTATGTATTCCTTTTTCGTTTATTTTTCTAAGCCTAACCTTTGACCTTACAAACCCATGACGGTTACAACGAAAACATTACAACCGTAGAGAATTTTAAATACGTAAAAAAAAAAAAAAGAAAAGCGGAAATAGCGGAAATAGCGGAGATTTAAAATAAAATTTTGTAAATGATGATTTGTTGTTTAAATCATTGAAGAGAATAATAAATTTTGTTTTAAAATAAATATACAGAATTATAGAGAGAGAATTTTTAATAAAATTCTTATTTATTCTTCTGCCACTTTAAAAAGAATGACCGCCATTTTAGGTTTAATATCGAATTTAAAACGAATTAAATTATTTAAACAATAGCAAATGTTTTTCCCTGCTGTTGCTATTATTGTTGTTCTTTTCGTCGTGATTTTTTTTTTTATTTAAAAATGAATTTGAAATGAAATAATAATAATAATAATGATGATGATGATGATAAAAAGAAGGGGAGGTGAGTTTAAAAAAAAAAAAAAAAAGAAAAATTTCGACTTTTATTTATTTGTGCGTTACAAGGTCGTGTGGGAAAAAGTTTGTACAAAAAATTAATAAATTTTTAAAATTTTCGGTTTATATATTTTTCGAAATTCCTCTCCTCCTTCCCACTCCAACCCCCCCAAAAAAAAAAAAAATTCCGCGGCGTGAACGCGCGTGCGCATACGCGGTCAACGATTCGAGTAAACAAAAATTTTAATTTTTTTTTTATCAAAGTTTTTGTGTTCACTCGACAGGGCGTAAAACTCAAACGGGGGTTGGTTAAATTTTAATTAGGCTAAGTGAAGTAGGATCGTGTCAAAAGAAAATATACGTAATGGTAATAATAATAATAATAATACGATAACTCTTTAGCAAACGCAATCATATTATATAATTACCATTAATAAACCTTTTTTTTTTGAAAACGTTTAAAATTTATTTATTTAATAAATCAAATTTAATTTTTTTACTATAAATAATGCAAAGAACTTTTCTTACTCTATGAATTCCGTTTGTCGAATTTACATCAGTGGTTATTTATGTTAACAACAAACAAAATCGATAATAATACGTCATCGTTCGACAAATAGCATGTTTTCCTTTAGAGACTCTCAACGTTTAAAACGTACTTATTATTATTATTATTATTATTATTATTATTATTATCATTATACACATGAGCACATGCGTTTGTAATCGTAGGAAATGACGTCACATATCAAAAATGAAAAAACTTTTCCTTTATTTGCATGGCGGGCTTGTGAATGTAAAAGAAAATAATTTCGGGTATAAAGATAAAAACATGAAATTTTTTAAATTAAAATTTTTAATCGCGCCTAAAATTAAAAAAAAAGGGAGAGAGAGAGTGAGAGAGAGAGAGAATGAAGGATTGTAATTTAACTCCGGTTGATTTTGAAAATGGGAGAGGCAAACTCAATAGAAAGACGTGAAAGCTCCTTCTGGACACTTTTTTTTTGTTTGTTTTATTAACTAAAAATTTTCCGGTTTTTCTTTTTAAAAAAAAAAGGGCAAAAAATTAAGTTCGATAATAACCGGAAATGGGTACAGTATCCGAAAAAAAAAAAAAATTATCACACAGCCTTCTATTAAAAGTTTCTCTAATTACCGGAAGTAAAAAAAAACAAAAATATTGATTTAATTAATGAATGAATGAATAATGATTAAACCATGAGTTTTTTTTTTTGTTTTTATGTCGCCATTTTGAAAAATAAGAAATAATTTCCGGCGTTAATTTATTTCTTTTTTGTTTGTTTGTTTGAATAAAAAAAAAATTTTTTTTTTTTTTGTTAACAATATAATTTATAAGATAAATTATTTGCGTCATAAAGTCATTTAAAAAAAACAAAAAATTTCTTTCCGCGCGCGTTTTTCGTGTAAAAAAACCAAACAAACAAACAAAAAAAAAAGAAAAATTCTTTTTAACACATTGGCGGCGGGGGCAACGTCGGCGGTTTTTTTTCTGTTTTAAAATTAAAATGGCGACGTTAAAAAAAAAAAAAAATTTTTTTTTTTATTTATTTTTTTACTTTTGTAAACTTAATTAATTTTTATCTTTTTTACGTTTTAATTTATTTTTTTTTTAATACGCGCGTACGTACGTTATGCATACATCATCATCATCATCATCATTATTATTATTATTTCTTACATCGAAAATAATAATTAAAAATTTTTTTAATAATAAAAAAAAAAGGAAAAAAAAATTCCTGTGAAAGTACCGTCGGTCATTTTTTTTTTACTCGATAATATTTTAACATTTTTTTTATTCCAGAACTTTTATTTTATTTAAAAAAAAAAAAAAATAACTTTGTGAGTTTTTTTCCCTGGAATTTCATTTTTTCAAATAAATAATAATTTAAAATTCCAGAATATTCCAGAAAATAAATACATAAATTAAATTAAATTAAATTTACCGTGTGAAATATATAACACCGACCGTGTTGACGTATCGCTAATAAATCGATTATGATTATTTAAAATTAGATTTAAAAAAAATACAAATTACGCGCGTATTCACACGCACACGCACACGCACACGCACACCCTACTACACTCAAATCCAGGTAAATTAATCGAATTTAAATAAAATAACAAAAAGAATTTATTAAATTAAAATTAAAAAAAAATAATAATTTTCTTTTTTTTTCGCATTCTAGAAATTTTAAACGCGCAACAATTATTTTTTTTTCTTTTATGTTTTATGTTTTTACGTAACATAATATTATGTTTTTCGAGTTTATGTTTTATGTTTTTTTTATAATTCTTATCCCGTTAACATTGTTATTACTTTCGTGAATTTAATTTAATTTTTTTTTTTTGGGGTTAAATGATGAAAAGGTTAACGCCCAAATTGTATACTTTGTCTGGAATTTAACGGATTTTTATGAATGAAAACTAACGTGAATGTAAAATTCATTCATTCATTCACTCATTAATTTTTCAATTAAAATTACGAGAAATTATTTATTTTTTTTAATAATAAAATTTTAATAAAGTTGACAAAAAAAAAACAAACATTCTCACGATTAATTTAAATGTTGGTTAAGTTACCGGATGTGATGACGGTTAAAACCGGAAGTAAAATACAACGATCGGATGATTTTTATTTTATTTTCCAAACGGTCTATTATTTATTTATTTAAAAAAAAAACCGTTGTTTTAAAATTTCAAGAACAATAAGAAAAAATTTAAAAAACACGATCGTAAAAAAAAAAAAAATCAATAAAATCAATAAATAAAATTAAACGATTCGTTGGATTATTTTTCTTTTTATATTTTTTTTTTAAATTAAGGTAATGTTGTTGATTTAATAAAAATCAAAAATGATGATAATGATAATAATAATAATAATAATAATAATGTTATGAAAATAAAAAATAAAATTGTAAAAGGTGATTTTAAAAAATTTTAATTTAAATTTGTTGTTGTTGTTATCAAATCCTAATTAAAAAATAAATCAAATAAGACAAACCGAGTATGGGGGGAGGGAAGGGAAAAAATAAATCCATCGTTTCGTACGTCAATGTTTCGAAATTAAAAGGAAATCGATTATTAAAATTATTATTCACTTATACGCATAATTAACCGCAAATCCTCCATTTTGATTTTAAGCTTCGATGAATCCGACGTATTTTATACTGTTCTTAAATTGTAATTATTTTACACAAAAAAAAGGTTTTCCATTACCGGGTTCGAAAAAAATTTGGGGGGGGAATTGGGATTTGGTGTCGATCATGAAAATCCACGTAGAAGAAATAAAAGAAAATAAAATAACAAAAAAAAAAAAAATCGAATAAAGAATTTTTATTAACGAAACATAAAAAAAGTTTTTGTTGTTGTTTTGTTGTTGTTGTTGATTTAATTTAAGACATAAGAAAATAAAATTAAAAATGGCGGTGGTTATTATATCACGGGTTAATTTTGTTTACATTTAAAATAAAATAAAGGAAAATTTTTAAAATCCTTTAAAAAAACTTTTTATCATTTTCCTCTTTCATCCCCTATTTCCTCATCACTTCCGGTATCGATTGTTTTTTGAACGCACAGCATCCCTTTTACCACGCATCAATCCCAATAAATAATTTTATTATGACGTCAAATTATTACGTCGTAAAATAAAGAAAAACGTTTCGAAATATTATTATTATTATTGCATCGATAACAACGAAAACAACAACGATAACGATAATAATGATTATTATTATTATTATTATTACTACGCATTAAATATAAATAAATAAATAAATAAATAAACTTACGAGCGTAATAAATAATTTTCATTTTTGACGTGGAAACAACAAACGAATTAACCTGAAAAAAAACGAAAAAAAGTTTTTTAATAATTTTTTATTTATTAATGTTTTGCAGATAAATAAATTATCATTATCATTATTATTATTATTATTATTATTATTATTATTATTATTATTATTATTATTATTATTATTATTATTATTATTATTATTATTATTATTATTATTATTATTATTATTATTATTATTATTATTATTATTATTATTATGAAAAA
>NW_002987073.1:114538-115338 GCF_000006295.1 Pediculus humanus corporis | reverse complement strand
ATTATTATCATTAATGTTATGATAATACGTGAAAGCGTTCGTGCGAATATGTTTACATAAATCAATAAATAAATGAAAATCGACGGAGGGATGTGGCGGGGGGGAGAGAGAAGAGGGAGGAAATCGTTTAAAAACAAATGAAAGGATAACAAAAAACGTATATTTCGAATATCAATTTGTGTAATTGAAATTTTAATTTTTTGTCAAACCGGAAATGAAAAAAATTTTTAAATACGTGTGAACGTGTATTTGTTCGTGAATGACGTAAATCAAATTTGAACGTAATCGCGAACGTATTTTTTTATTTTTAAATCGTTTTGTTTTCTTCTGCCACGACGGTAGAATAAATACAACAAAAATTATTATTTACGTTTGACTTGTTTCCCGACGCCGTTCGCCATATTTATTTTCATTTAAATTTTTAACGTTTAATTAAAACGTCATTTTCGGATTTATTTAAAAATTAAATATCATTCTTAATTAATTAATTAATTAATTTTTCTTACACTCGTTACTGGAACGAACTGGAATTAAAACTAAGGAAAAAGCAAAAAAGAAACGATTATTAAATTTTATAAATTATATCATCATCATCACCATTATTAATAATAATTAAATTTCATAACTTTTTTTTTTCTTTCTTTCTTTTTCTGCGTGTAAATTGCGTGAAACCTTTTTTTTGCGGTGGGAAGGAGTAAGGGAGGAAGGGAGGGAGAAAGGGGAAGGTAAAATCAATTGGAAAAAAAAAATTTATTTTTAATTAATTATTAAAAAGAGGAAAACTAAAAAAAAAAAAAAAA
>NW_002987073.1:111360-114223 GCF_000006295.1 Pediculus humanus corporis | reverse complement strand
AATTTGGCGCGTAATGATAAAAAGGGGAGGAAAAAATTGAACGTGAAAGTGAGTTCGTGCGCGTGTGACTGTTTGCTCGATGGCAAAGGTAAAAAAAGGATAACAAAATTTAAGTTATTTTAACGTAAAATAATTTTTCTAATGACACGACTCAATTATAAATATATATAAAATTTATTACAGCAATTAATAAAAACCGTAATTTTTTCAAAAATTAAATAAATATGGTGGATTTCCATATATTTTTTCATTTTAATAAATTTCATTTACTTTTTATTTAATAAAACCCACGATGATGATTATTAAGGAAAAATATTTAAAAAATAAATAAATTTTTAAAAAAATTTGATGAATTGTAAAGGTCGTGAGAACCTTTTTCCAAGAAATTTTTTAATTACGAAAAATTAATTTCGATTCTAATAAGAAAAAGTCTCAATGAAAATCGATTTTCCGGAAGTTTTGTAATGAATCGAAATGAAAAACATGTTTTTTTAAAAAGACTTGGGGGTAAAAAAAAAAGAAGAAAACGTTTTCAAATAAATCCCCCATATATGTTGTACAAACAACAAACGGTACGAAAAAAAAAAATGATTCAAAAGGGTTGTTTAAAAAACATTAAACAAAATCGCCGCCGTCTTTAAAAAATAAATCGGAAATGGAAATCAATACGACAAAAAATCGTTTGTTTACATTTTATCGTTTATTAAAATTATCAGTTAAATTTTTTTTTCTTTTTTCCACGGAAGAAACGAAGAAAATTTTAATTAATTTGGAAAAATCTCTGGAAAATTTTTTTTTTAAAATTAGAATTAAATATTAAATTCCATAAAGATTTTAACACGTGGTAATTAAATGAATAACAAACACGAGAAAATAAAATTATTTTAGATGAAAAAAAAAACGTGAACTATTTAATCCTTTTCGAAATTCATTATTTTATAAAAATTTTTCTAAAATTAAATAAAGATTTCTAAAACAAACAACGGACAATTTCATATACAAACAACAACAAAAAAACGTAAAACAAAATTTTATTCGAATAAAACCGTTAGAGTTTTCGAGCTCGAGTTTTAAAATATTCAAAAACTCTCATCTACTCTTTAAATGATAAAAATTTTTGTCTATTGACCCGACTATTGTTATCAGTTGTGAAAACAAACAAATTCCTTCTTCCTTTTTTTTTTTTCCACACAAACACTTCAAGTTTACTTTTTTGTTCTTTTATCCTTAAACAAAAAAAAAAAAATATTCGACATTGTTGACGACGTAATAATTTTTTCTTTTGATGCACGAATACTCGAAACAAAACGTAATAATAATGATAATAATAATAATGATAATAATAATAATGATAATAAAATATTTTATTTAAATTTACAAATGATTGTTTTTGAAAAAAAAAAAAACTTTTCCAAGACTAATTAATCTATTTATACAAAACTGCTGGAGAACAAAAAAAAAGGAGATCAAGGTCATCATCATCATCATCATCATTATTATTATTATCGAATGCTGTGAAAGAAACGCGGTTACGTAAATTTATTAATTTTTTTTTTTTTTTTGTAAATTAAAATTGGTTTTGTTTCTTCATATTGAATTTTTTTTTGTTTACGTAAAAGTCGCGTACGTGACGTCATTTGCGATTTTTTTGTTTTTTTTTTGTTTTTAAATTGTTGATTGCGTTCATGTTTATTATTTGGGAAACTCACATCATTTTAATTTATTCGGTGTTTTCTGTCGTGTGTAGTGTACATTTAATATATATACATGGCTTCGGATTTAAAATAAAATTCAAATCGTATGTTTTGTTCGTTGTAAAAGGTAAGAATAATTTTGTATGTTCGATTTTTTTAATTTATTCAGGAAAAGGTAAAAACCTGTTCCAGAAAAAGGGAATTCAAATAAATGATGATCCTGACAAACCTTAGATTTCGAAACGGACGACAGTTTCCTGTGTGGGTCAATTTATATTTCAATGTATTCTTGTTCATTTAGTGAGTCAGTCAATCAATCAATCGATCCATCGAGAATGATTTAATTATAAAATTTTTATAATCTCGATTGTTCTATATCATTATTATTATTATTATTATTATTATTATTATTATTATTATTATCGATTTTCTTCTTTTTGTTTATTATAGTTATAATAAATTACAAAACCTGGATTAACGTTTCAAAAAATTAATTATTCGTTAGTAAAAAATTCGGGATAAAATTTGTAATGTGAACTTGGGAATGTATAAAAGTTTCAGGAGGTAGGAGGAGGAGGAGGGGGATGTTCCAGACTTTTTAAATAATTTTTTTTTTCATTTTTCAGGATAATCTTGAATTTTTTCGTTCCCGTACCGAAATCCGAAAAAAAAAATTTTTTACCAAATAATTGCGGTGGCAGTTTTATCGTTTGTTCTCTTAAATCTTTAATAATTTAATCGTCAATTTTTTATTGTTGTTGTTGTTATCGTCATTGTTGTTTTCGATGTTTGTCAAATTTTTTAATAATTATTTGTCTTCATCTACGAATGTTGAAATGATTCTAACAAAGAATGACATCAAGTTCATATCTATCCCATCAATAACCTACGACCTGCCTGTCACCCTCAGTTTTCTTTGATATAATGTTCAATAAATCTATCGATCATTCATCATCATCATCATCATCATCATCATCATCTTTTTATCTAAACCTTATCGATAGTCAATCCTGTCCAGTCTTCTTAATTTTTTTATATCTTCCGTAAAAATAAATAATTCATCAGTCGAACTCATTTTTTTTTCCATTTTATTTTATTTTCTATTTCCCTCCCCACCACCCGTTATTATTATTATTATTATTATTAATATAATAAAAGCTTCGATTCGT
>NW_002987073.1:108572-110835 GCF_000006295.1 Pediculus humanus corporis | reverse complement strand
TTATAAATTTCGTAAACGCGCGTTTTTCATTTGTGAAAATCAAAAGCGAACTGACGCCTTCTGCTATACGAACCGCCGGCCGGCAACTTGACGCGCCCATCTACACATGCGCTTTGTCGTGAAAAAAAAAATTTTTTTTTTTTTTTTTTTCGTTTCGTTTCCTCTTTTTTTCTTTTCGGTGGTTTTTTTTTTATATATTAAAGTAAATGGAAAGATAAAATAAATAAAAAAATAATGCAAGACCGTCGGTTTAAGTCTCTCTCTCTATTTAAATGGAATGATGGCGGTTGTGGCGGTGGCGGTGGTGGCGGTGAAAGTCGGGGGAGGGGAAATAAACATTTCGAGTTGATAATATTAATCAAACTCTCTCTTTTAAAAATACAAATTTTTTTTTTTTTTTTTTTTAATGGAAAATTTAGGTAAATGCGTCGGATTTTCTCTCATTAATTTTTTCCTTTTTACGCGCGTAATCCAAATTTTTTTTCGGGGGGGTGGAGGAGGAAGGAAGGCTCCTTCCCTTCCCTTCCTCTACCCTCTTGACGTCCCCTTTTTCTAGCACGATTTCCAAATTAAAATTTCGCGAAAGAAAAAAACGGACGGTCGTTTCATTCGTTCGTTCGTTCCTTCTTTCGTTCATTCATTCATTCATTCATTCAATCATTCATTCCTTTTTAATCATTTTTTTCTCTCTTAAACAAAATAAAAAATTTTCTTCGTTCACGTTAAAATTAAAAAAATTTTTTTTTTTTTTTTTTTACAATTTCAGAAATTTCAAAAGATCAAACAGAAAAACGCGCGCAAAAAACCGGAAATACGACGACGTATTCAAACGACAAATAAAATAATAATAATAACAATAATAATAATAATTTTAATTAATATTTATACGTATACTCATACGTTTTTCATACGTTCTGACTTTCATTTTCTCTCGTTTTCCTTTTAGAATTTTCCAGAACTTTCACTTTAATCACGAAAACTTACATAATTATTATAACATTAATTAATGAATTCTCTAATGAGTAATAGCAATAGTAAAAAAATTAATAATTAATAAATGTATTTAATTTATTTATTTATTTACATACATTATTATTATTATTAATTAATTATTTTAATTTATACAATTAATAAAAATGAAAAATGTGTCGCGTTGAATAAAATTTATTCAAAATTAAAATCGAAAAGTAGAAGATGAATTTAATAATTAGAAGATAATGTGACGATGACGATGATGATGATGATGATAATAACTATAATGATAGTGCCAAAACGAACAGAATAATAATAATAATAATAATTGAAATGTTAATTTTTATTTACAAAAAAAAAAAAAACAAAACAAAACGCTTTGTAGTTGATAACGACAACGACGTTTAAATTAATACGAACAAATTAATTTTTTTTTTATTTTTTTTTATACTGGAAAAGTATTCCAGTTCCAGTTTCAATTTCAATATTTAAAAAAAAATTTTTTTTTTTTTAATTTTTTATTTTCAAAATCGATGAATGAATGAATGAATGAATGAATTAAAAAAATGAAAAAAAAAAATTTTTTTAATATTTTGTCCGAAGGGTTTTTTTTTTTCGTTAGAAATTATAATGATGATAATAATAATAAAAATAACACACACTCTCTCTCTGTTTCTCTCTCTCTGCTCACGTATATATGTAATAAATTTTTTTTTTTTTTGTACAGGGAAAAAAAAATTCCAGTGATATTCTAAACAAAAAAAATTAAATTTTATTTTTAATTAATTTTAATTAGCTTTTGAATTTATTATTCGTATTGTTATTATTATTATTATTATTATTATTGCTTCGCTTCTTCGATTTATTGATGATCATTTTATTTATAAACAAATGTAAATAAAAATATGATTAAAGTAAAAAAAAGAAAAGTTTTATTATCTAGTATAAAAAAAATATGAAAAGAAAAATTTTCATTGACGTTTTGATGAACATTCATTAATGTCGAAATAAATTAAAAAATTACGACGAAAACAATTTTAACAGAAAAAATTAATTATTTCACACCAACAAACATTGTTTGTTTAAAAAAAAAAAATAATAATAATAATGATAATAATAATGAATTAAACACAATCGGAAATAATAAAATGTTTTTAAAAAAAAATTTGTTGTTTTGTTTTGCGTTTTATTTCCGATTGTCGTCATCATCATGGATTCATTTACAAGCTACAACAACAACAACCACAACAATAACAATAACAACTACAAAATAATTATGGATGATGCTGTA
>NW_002987073.1:105924-108135 GCF_000006295.1 Pediculus humanus corporis | reverse complement strand
AAACTTTTAAAAACTTTTTAATTACTTAATTAACTTTTTTAAAATCGAAAACGTTAATAAAGAAAAGTTTTAAAATTAGTTTTTTATTTTCACAAAAGGTGGCAGGAGTTGTGGGGGGGAAAATTTAAAAAAATTACATAGAGGGTGTTTTTTCTTTTTTGACAGTTAACGGTTTTCGAGAGTTTCAAAATAAAACGACGTTCGAATTTTTCAGGAAAATTTTTTTTTAAAAATGGAGTAGAAATAATAATAACCTACCGGGAACTACAATATTATTATTTATTATATAAGGTAATACAATTATTTATTAACGAAAAACGATAAATTTTAACAAACAAACTATGATTCGATTCGACGGTTAAAATTAATTAAAATGTTAACATTTCACGAACGTTTAAAATTCCAATAATTAAATTTAAAGATTCCACATTATATTTAAAACTATTATTATTATTATTATTATTAATAAAACATGAAGTAATTATTATGATGAAACCTTCATGTATAAATTTATTTTGCGGGCGTATTTTAAAAATTTTAAGAAACTTTTATTTAAACATCACAAAACTAAAAGTTTTATTTACACTTAAATCTTTTACGTGTTAATAAACTCGGGTTGATTTTGTATTAATTTCATAGAACATTAGAATTTATTTACTCTATGATTTTTTCCTACGTTAAATTACTTAAAATCTTTTCTTGTAATTTTTTTTTTTTTTCGTATAACGAATAAAAGAAAAAAGATGTAGAAAAAAAAAGGAAAAATTTATCGGAAAAATTTTAAAGAATAATAATATTTGAAGAAAAAAGGAAAGGGGAAAAGAGGAAGGGGGAAACAAAATTTTCCAAATAAAATCTCATTATTTTTTTAAAAAGTAAAAAAAGAAGAAAAAAAAAAGTATCAAAACCTAATAAAGTTCTTTGACAAGTCAAGAGAAAGTAAAAAAAAAAATATATATATATTTTTTTTTTCTTCTGCTTCTTACAAATAGAAATTTTTATTTTATCGGAAAAAAATAAGAAGAAAAAAAACAAGCAGAAGAAAATTGTGTTGCGTACAAAAAAAAAAACCGATCCATTAAAAAATTATATATTATTATTATTATTATCAAATCCTGAAAAAAAAAAATTTACTTTTAAAGGTTGGGGGGGAGAGAAGAAAAAACATTAATGACTTTTTTTTTTTAAAAGGATTTATTTTGTTTTTTTATTTTTTTTTAATGAAAAAAAATTTACCAGAGGGGGGGAAGGGGAAAAAGGATCGAAAGGAGAGAAAGGAGGGGGGAAAGGCGGGAGGAAAAGAATTTAAAAAAAAAAAATTTATGAAAAAAATAATTTTTTATTTATTTACAAACGATATCATTCAATTTTAATTTTTTTTTTTTTTTGATAAATACTAAAAAAATAAATAAACAAAAAATTTAATTTATTTAAACTAAACTAAAAAAAAATGCAAAAACAAACAAACAAACAAACTATATAAATAAATAAATAAAATTAATTAAATTTATTTAATTTTTTTTTTTCACTTAAGAACGTCTGTCTGCTACCACGAAAGAGAAAGAAAAATTTTTTTTTTTCTCTCTCCAAAATGAACTCTTGGAGTTATTAACCTTGACCTTGAAAAATTGTTTTTTTTTTTATTACGTTTATAGGGTTTTTTTTTTTCAAAAAAAAAAAAAAGTAAAAAGAAAGCGTCTGGAACTAACTGGAATAAAAAAAGTCATAATAATAATAATAATTTTTTTAAATTACTTATTTTATTGGGTTGGCCAATAAGTAACTGCGGATTTTACCAACAGATAGTTTGTTTATTTTTTTGAGTACGTTTACGTTTTTGTACAGACATGAACTTTTGATATGTTATTACTTGGTTCCTTCTGTAACATTCGGTACCAAAATTTCATTGAACTCTTAAATAGTACGCGAGCAAAAGATACTTAAACATGGGGAGCCAGAGCGAGCATTTCCTCCACATTTTACTTTTTTATTTTTGAAAGAGTGTTAATGCTTCCCAGGCCAATAAAAAGCTGTGGGTCGTGTAGGGGGATGAAGCTTTAACAGAACGGCAGCGTCAAAACTGGTTTGCGAAATTCCGTTCTGGAGATTTTTCTTTGCAAAATGAGGAGCGCTCCGGGCGCCAATTGGAGGTTAAAGATGAGCAAATAAAGGCCCTCATTGATTATGATCGGCATAGTCGACGAAGTACAT
>NW_002987073.1:103952-105830 GCF_000006295.1 Pediculus humanus corporis | reverse complement strand
AAGCTAGATGTGTCACGTACGTGCGTCAAAACTGTCTGCGGCGTCTGAGTGCCAAAAAAGCTTGATGCGTACTTTGGGAACGTTAGTAACGAGGCGACTTGTCTTGCGATATGCTTCTTAAACGGAGTGCAAATGACCCTTTTTGAAAGAATGGTCACCGAAGATGAAAAGTGGGTTGTCTATGATGACTTTTTGAGGAAAAAATCCTGATCTAGGCAAGGGAAACAGGCACCAACAACTTCTAAGGTTGACATAAAGCAAAAAAAGATCTTGTCATCATTTTGGTGGGATTACAAAGGCATAGTCAACTTTGAACTGCTGCCACGATGTCAGACCATAAATTCAGAGGTTTACATTCGACAATTGACAAATTTAAATGATACCATCCAAGAAAAACGACCGGAACTAGCCAATAGCAAAGGAATTGTCTTTCACCACCATAATGCCAGGCCCTCCCCAACTTTAGCCACTGGACAAAAACTACTGGAGCTAGGCTGGAATGTTTTGCTGCACCCTTCATATAGTCCCAAACTACCTCCAAATAATTATCATTTTTTCCGATCCCTAAAAAATTTTTTGAACGGACAAAAATTCCAAAACGACAATGAGGTCAAAACTGCATTGGACCAGTTTTTTGCTCCTAAAACTAAAGAGTTTTATGAAAAAAGGAAAATGATACTACCCGAAAAATGTCAAAAGGTCACTAATAATAATAAACATAATATAATAGATAAAAATAATTTGACATAATTAATAAATCGTTTTTTGTTTTCTTAAAAAATTCGTAAATATCTTTTTGCCAACCCAATAATTTCGAATCGTGTAGTAATAAAAAAGGAAAATTATTACTCGACAAAAAAAAAAAAAAAACTTTTTCAATTCTTCAATATTGAACCAGATGACATTTTTCCAGCAAAAAAAAAATAAAAAACTTAATTCTTAAACTGACAGTTTAAGTAAAGAAAAAAAAAAATTTTCCAGAATTTTCCAGCATCGGTTTACTAAAAACAAACAAAACATAAAAAAAAAAAAATTTTTTTTCCATACACGATGTTAATAAAAAAAGAAAAAATTCTTTTTGAACGAAACCTTCTCCCCCCCCTTTCTCCCCAACTTCCGCAAAAAAAAATTTCATAGAGTAATTAAAAAAATAAAAAAAAATTTCACACAGAGTAAATAAACTCGATTAGAAGAAAAAAAAAAAAATTTTTTTTAACGCGTATAAAATCGCACACAATCGAGTCGGCTGTGGCTGTGGTGGTGATGGTGGCGGGGGGAAACGTTAAGAAAAAAAAAGCCCAGCAGAAGACAAAAAAAAAAACAAACTGACTTTATCTCCCGGTATAATATCGTGTAAATAAAAAAAAGATTTTTATTATTATTATTATGCTCAATGGTGTAAAGTTTGAACTGAGAAAGAAGGAAAACCTGTCAGTCAGTTTGTTGTCGGCTTCGGTTGACGAATGCATAAAACGATTCGAATTTTTTTTTTTTCTTTTCTTTCTTATTTAATTTAATTTTACGTAAGAAATAAATAAAAGTTTAAAGTTATTAATAATTTTTTATTAATTAATAATTTTCAAAATTTAATAAAAAAAAAAAAAAACGGAAAGAATTATTTAACAAAAAAAGAAAAATGTCTTACGGTAATTATTAAATTTATTTTTTTATTTTTTTTTTTGACTTGATTTTAACAAAATCAAATTAATCATTTATTTATTTATTTATTTATAATAATTGTTGTTGTTGGTTGCTGTTTGTCGTTTGTAAGTATTATTTAAATTATTTTAAAACAAACAAAATCGTTCGTAATTTTTTTAACTTAATTATTTTTAAAGAAATAATAATTTTCAATCATTCATTCATTCATTTAATTTT
>NW_002987073.1:71796-101591 GCF_000006295.1 Pediculus humanus corporis | reverse complement strand
AAATGGTGGAAATTGTTTTTTTTTGTATATCCGAATCATCGATAAATCGTTCGATAATCGAAATTTTCTTTTTAATTTATTTTTTTCTCAGTCTTTATTTATTTATTTATTTATGACGTTTTTTCTACATCGTGAATTTCACGATTTTGAATCATTTATTATTTATTAATCGATAAATTTGTTTTTTTTTCCTTTTCTACACGATTAAATTAATTTTATTACTCTTGTAAAATTTCATTAACGATCATTATAAAATAATAATAATAATAATAATAATGATGATGATAAAATTTTAAATAATATAAAATAATTATTATTATCGATTAAAAAAATTTCTTTCACTTTCAATAAATCACACGGGAAAATTTAAATTATTCAATTTATTATTATTATTATTATTATTACTATTTCACATTCAATTATTGACGAGTTTATTATGTGATTGTGTCGTGAAAATTTATTCCAAGTTTTTCATTCTTAATTTTCTTCTTCATAAGTTAAAACGAAAATTTTTTTTTTGCGAATAAGTGTAACTGCCTGAATAAAAATAGTAAAATTCATACTTTTAAAATGACTTATTTACCCGTTGGGATCAAATGACTCGTGAGGGTCTTTTAAAAATAAAAAAAAAACTCATTACCCACGCATTGTTGTTGTTATGTAAAATCAAATGAGTAACTTTCCGCGTGTACTTTTTTAAATTTACGATAATAATTTGAAAAAAATTTTCTTTTTCCAGAAAATAATTATTACATCGCCGGAAAAACTAGATTATTATTACGAAAATTTTGATACTTAAATCATAAATAATTATATTTAAAAATTAAACTATTAAATAAATAAATTTATTTTGACACGAACACACACGCACTCGAATGCGTTTTTATTACTATTATTATCATTATTATCACGATAGTAATAAAAACCCATGAAATAATTTAAGGTTATTAATTATTTAATAATAAATAATCTACCGAAAAAAAAAGAAAAACGTGAGAGTTATTATTTATTAACGTTTTCGTAATGTGATTATAATTGATGAAGTCGCCATTTTTTTTTTTTTTATGCGAGTAAATAAAAAAAAAAAAAGATTCGAAGTAGTTTTTTTTTTTGGTAAAAACATTGATGCCAACATTACAATTTAATTTTAATAATATGAAATAATAATAATAAAAGTGTAAAACAATTTTCATTAACAAATAACGAAGGGAAATTTTTTTTTTTTTTTTTTTTTTTTACACGAAAGAATTTTTGTTATTTCATGTTGGCTGAAGTGAAGAATTAAATTTACGATTTAAACGAAGTAAAATTTAAAAAGAGTAAAAGGATTTTTAACAAAGGAAAGGTCATGAAAAAACTTATGTAAACGTGGAATTTACAAATAAATATTGTTCAGATAGACGAAAAAAATTTTTTTCTCGTCTACTCTGACGTAAAATATTTTGAAACTGACCAGGGAACTGACATCGAAAATATTTTTCTTTTTCTTCTTCCACTGCACTTTTTCACGCCAAAAAATAAAAAATAAATTTAAATAAAACTTAATAAACTAAAATAAACTTAAAAAACGAAATAAAAAAGTTTTTAATAAGTTAATTAATAAGAAAAAAAATCGAAAAATTAAAAAGTAGAAAATGTTTTTTCTACTGACACGATTAAAACTTTTTTTTTTTTTCGAGAAACGTGGCGCGAAAAAAAAAACAATAAATTAATTAAGTTATTTAAAATTGTGGTTTGGCTTTAAAATAATAATAATAATAATAATAATAATAATGGTGATAATAATGACGTCAAAAAAAAAATTTTTGTTTTTTTGTTTCAGACGCTGTCGTAAATTTTTTTCATCGAGGTCATTAAACTCACTTTTCCAAAAAAAAAAAAAAAGGAAAAGGAAAATTCAAAGGATGGAAAAATCCGGGTGGAAAAATTACCTTTTGGAATGTTTTTTTTTTTTCAAAAAGTGAATAAGTAAACGAAGAAGGAGAAAAAGAGGAAGAAGAAGGAGAAAAAAAAATAAATCTCGAGCTTAAAAGGTAAAAAATTATTAATTAGTAAAATAATTTAACCTTTGACCTCCAAAAGTGAAAAAAAAGGTAAAGGAAAAAAGGTGTAAAAATTTAATCGTTATACAAACTTTTTTTTTCTTATTATTATAATAATTCCCTCTCGTTTTGTTTGTTTTTGTTTTCCAACGCTTGGCAGCATTTGTTTTCAAATCTAATGACGTCATCATTTCAACCCCCTTCCCCATTTTCCATTAATTATATTTGTTTTTTTTTTTAAATTCGAAAACAAATAAATAAATAAATTTTTAACAAGATTTAAATTGATTTAAACTGATTTAAAAATTTATTTGTCGGTCGCAAAACAGAAAAAAATTCATTTCTTTTTTACTAACGCCACGTTCTAATTCCACGTCGCTTTATCAAACGTTTTTTTTTTTTTTTTTAATATTTTCTCGCGATCGTATTCATTCACATTTCCTTTGTGGCAAATAATTACGCGATTCATTTTCTTTTCTTACTTTTTTTTTGTCATCGAGTCGAAGTGATGATGATAATAATAATAAAAAAAAGCAGAAGACATTTTTTTCTCTTTTCTTTCTTTCTTTTGCAACGATAAAATTATTTTTTATGTTTTTATATTTTTTTTTTTTTCATTCTTCTTCCATAGATCGTTTCAACATATTTCGTTTGTTATTTTCTTTATGTTTTCGTAATGGCATATTTATTATTATTATCATTATTATTATGACACTCATGGTTATTATTATTATTATCATTTTTCATTTTTCTTCTTTTTTGACGTTGCCTTTTTTTTTACTAAACTAATTGTTTTCTTTTTTTTCTTTTTTTTTAATGGGAGAGAAAGTAAGGAAACGTTCGCATTTTTTTTTCGGTGTACTATTTCTAATCTTTTTTACCTTTCACTTCTTTCTTTTTATTTTAGATTAACAAAATTATGTTATGCCGACGTATCGTGTTTTTTTAAAAAAAAATTTTCCGAATTTTCCGAATTTTTTTTTTAGAAATTTAATACTTAGACGATTGGGATAATCGAAAAGGAAAGTACAAAAAAAAAAAAATTACATTATTTCATTTTTTCTATGTTTCAAATCGACATTAATTAAAACGGAAATTTTTTTTTTATGTTTTTGTTTGTTCGTTTGTTTTTTTGTTTGTTTGTTTGTTTGTTTCCCGGTTTCTTCTTAGTAAGTCGGTTTAGAATTTTTTTTTTTTAACGGATTTAAAAAAATTATTTTCGCGGCATTGACATTAAAAAAAAATCTTTTTTTTTATATAAATGGGAGTGTCGATGATTATTAAATGTGGGGACCACCATTGTTCTCCTCCACCTAAATTTATTTATTTAAAATAAAAAATGTCAAAGACCCACCATATTTTTAACAAACAATATGGCCGCCGTTATGCCCGCTCTCGCCAATATTTATATATTTTTTTTTTTTTTTATAAAATTATCATAATTAAGTAATTGTAATTCTAAATTTATTTTCTCCTCGTTGTTTATCTTTTTTTCATTTACATTATTATTATTATTATTTTTAATTAAAAATTATTATTATTATTATTATTATTATTAAAATTTAATAAATGCGATTTATTTATTTTTTTTATTTAAATTCATTAATATAAAAATATTTATTACTACGTGGGTAGGTAGGTTAATTAAGAAAAAAAAAAAAACAAAATGGCCGAAGAGTGTTTTAAATAGTTAAGTAGAGGGATGAAAACGAGGGATGATGAATTCTTTTTTTTTTAATTTGTATAAAAAAAAAAAAAAATTTTTTTCTTGTTCGTAATTAAAAGTATTTAAACGGATAAACATACAGAAAAAAAGAGAGAAAGAAAGAAAGAGAGAGAGAGAAAGAGAGAAAGAAAGAAAACTTATTTTACATTCTATTTGTAATGGCTTTTTTTTTTGCTCGTTGAAGCTTGTATAATTATTCAAAGTTCATTGACCCCCACCTTTTTTTTAAATTTATATTTAATTTTGTTTTTTTGTTAAAAAACATAAACATAAACATTTGCGTTTGTGTTTCTGTTTTAATCTGTTATTCTTTCCCGCTTTTTTTTTGTTTTGTTATTGTCTTTAAAAAATTTTTTAAACGAAATGCATAATAATAATAATAATAATGAAAAAGTTTTTATAATAATAATAATAATAATAATAATAATAATAATAATAATAATAGTAATAATAATAATAATAATTTTTAAAAAAAATTATTTAGTCAAAAGTTTTTTAGGAAAATTTTTCTTCGAAAAAAAAAAAAAACAACAATCTATGGCGTTTGAAAAGTTTTGTTCCTTCCTTCTCTCTCTCTCTCTCTCTCTCTCTCTCTTTTTCTCTCTTTCTCGCGTTCTTATTATTTTTTTTTTCCTTCGATAGTAATAATGATAATAATAATTTACAATAGAAAGCTTTCGATTGTTATACGATGAAGTTATCAAGTTTTCACAAATAAAATTTTAGTTTTCAATAATAAAACCCCAGGCTGGCCTTTTTAAATTTTACTTAATGGATAAATCTCGTTAGTGAGAGAGAGAGAGAGAAAAAGAAAACCCTCAGAGATGAAAATTTTTCCTTTTTATATAAAAAAAAAAAAAAAGGAAAAACTTCTCATTAGGTATCAAATATATTTATGTACACTTTTTATAAAATTATTACTTAAATCGTGCAAAAAAAAACGTTTCCGTTTCCTTTCTTTTAAATCCTCTCGATTATCTAAATACACGTCAAAATTACACTCTTAATACAATTTTCAACCCGCATAATTTGTTTTTGAATAAAAATACCCTCATTGCAATTATTATTATTATTATAATTTTAACCGCCATAATTTTTTTTTGTATTATTAATTAATTAAAAACATGGTGGATTAATCGCCGCGAGGAGTGCGAAAAAAAAAAAAATTTTGCGACTTTTTTTTTTTTTTTCAACGCGTACCTGTATTCGTGTGTTTTAATTTAGAAAAACCTTCGATTTAAATTTTTAATTATTTAAGGTAAAGGGTATGACGTCATACAAAGAAACCGATCGTGGCGTGTCAATCAAAGTGTTAAAATCATAATATAACAATTTTGGAAAATTTCATAATCGTTTTTTGATGACGTAATAAAATAATAATGATATCCGTGGCGTGAAATGATGTTTTCTTTTCGTACCTGTTTTTGTTTTTTTTTTGTTAATGTTTTAAAAGGTTTGTTGTTTTTTTCTTTTATGTTTGATTGAAACACAATAATAATAATAATTTTGTTTAATTTGTTGTGCTCACGATAAAATGAAGAAGAAGACAAAAAAAAATGGCGGAAGTAATTAATTGCCTTTCTTTTTTGTAAAGTGTTTTCTACGATGGAAAAAAATCAAATTCCGTCGGGAAATTTTTTTTTTTTTTTTCGAGAGAAAGAGAAAGAGAGAGAGAGAGAGAGGAGGAAGGGGAGGGAAGAGAGAAAACAAAAAATTTTAATAAAATTTTACTTGAAAATCAAAAAAAAAAAAAAAAAAAAAAAAAAAACAGTTGCGACACGTAAAAAAAACAAATTTTTTTCCATTCAACATTTGTCGTTACGTCATTTTGAAAATTTTTTTCCTGGACAAAATAATTATCATACGAAACCCGAAAAAAAAACAAAATGGCGGAATGTGCAATCAAAAAAAAAAAGAAAAAAAATTCAAAAATTTCTGTTTTGAATTTTTTTCTTTTTTTTTTTCTCCCTCTGGAATTTAAAATGAAATTTTTGGTGTCATTTATTTTTGGAATATCAAGCGGGGAAGGGGGAAGGGGGGCTGTCGAAAGTAAATCTCTTTTTGTCTCATCTTAATTTAATTTTCCCTTTTTTTTATTCCCCTCAATCGAAATCAGGAATAAAATTATAATTGATTGACATTTTTTTGTTTTTTGTTCTTTTAAATTTCGTTTGATTTTTTCAATTTAAAAGATTTTACATGTCATGAATACATTTGGAAAAAAAAATTCGTTTCGGACTTGGTTCCTGTTTTTTGTTTTCTTCTCCAGGTTTTTTTTTTTTTTTTCTAGAAAAAAAGGGAAAAATTTAAATACAAAATTTTATTTTCTCATGACATGTGGATAATCTGTTTGAGCATTGCTTCAGTGATATCATTATCGTCAACCGAAGAATACGTATTGGGTTATTTGACGGGATCCCAGAGAAAACCGGGAGATTTGGAATATTCAAGGCCTGGTTTAAGAATATCCGGTGCCATTTCTTATGCCGTTGATAAAATAAATGAAGAATTTATAGAAAAAGGATCGAATCGTAGATTATCATTCATCGTTGCGGAAACTTACGGTGATGAAGAAATAAGCATCGATCAAACGGCTAAATTGTGGAGAGCAAACGTATCCGCTTATATAGGACCACAGGAAACGTGCGTGCACGAGGGTAGAATGGCCGCTTCGTTTAATCTACCAATGATATCATACGTGAGTATTAATTAATTTTATGACGTCATTTATTTATTGAAGGGAAAATATTCTCTCTTTAAAACAGGCCTCGGGGAGGGGGAAGATTTCTTCCGAATAATTTTAACCGCGTTTAAGTCTTTCTAAAAATTATTTAAGCTTTGAATCGATGATGTAGGGATTAATAAAATTTAATTCAACGCCATACGCGCCAGAAATTATTATTATTATTATTTATTTTTGATAAAATGAAAATGGTAAAAATTTGACACGATCGTGAGCGCGTGTCACCGCCGTAAAAAAAAATTTTAAATAACGAGAATAGATGATGATGATGACATGTCACGAAAAAACCTTGACCCTGAAAAAAATTTTTTTTTTTTTTTACTTTCTTTCCGCAATGTCAGATATTTATATATTATTATTTAGGTTTTTCATCGTTCGTACGTGTTTTTTTTTTATTATACACGTGTACAACTGATAAATTTAAATTTTTGTCACGTGTGTTTTTTAAGTTTTATTCGTTTGATTTCAGTTTTGCGCCGATCAAGAAACATCGAATAAAAAATATTTCAGAACTTTTGCTCGTACGAGACCCCCGGATACTCAAATTTCAAAATCGTTGGCTGCACTTTTGCTAGCGTACAATTGGAGAAAAGTTATTTTCTTATATTTGGATTCGGAAAATGACATGTTTCGAAAAGTTGCCGTTACGATAATAAAAACTCTAAAGACTGCTAAAATAACTATATTGCAAACGAAATCTTGGTATTTTCCATATCAGTTTCCATATTCGGAAAATCCTTTTCATCGTTTGGTCGAGGATACTCATCAGGATGCAAGAAGTGAGTAAAAATTTCTCTCTCTCTCTCATTAAATTTAAATTAATTTTAAAAGAATGTTAATCTCGTTTGATGCCTCAAAAAAAAAAAAAAACATTTCGTCGGTTAACAAACAAACAAACAAACAAACAAACAAAAAAATCAAGAGCGCGCGTGTCGTCTGTCAACAACGTCATGACAATTATGTGACGGCTTTAAAAACAAACGCGAAACAAATTTATTCGTACCGGAAATAAAACCCGAATATTTAAATAATACCTATATAACCGGAAGTTATTCGAAAAGAAACTAAATCGTAAAAAAAAACGACGCACACACACACACACATGCGAAATAAAATTATTTAAATCGACAAACGTTTTGTTGTTGTCGTTGTTGTTGTTGTTTGTTTATTAAAATATAAAATTAAATGTGTTTCTGACGCAAATGGTGGAAAATTATATTAAATATATATATATATATATATATATATATATATATATATAAAATTAAATTTCCGGTTTTTGTATTTTATATTCCAAGTCTGGAAATTTCAAATTCAGAAAACGATCGTTATACAAAAAATTTTATTTATTTATTGTTTTTATTATTTATATGTTTGAGTTGTTGTTGTTGTTGTTGTTGTTTGTATTAAAAAATGTCGGAGTGCGTTCTAATTTGTAATCTAATAAAAATTATACCGGTAATAATAAATAAATCAAGTGCAAATAAACGTTTTAATAATTTTAATATCGAGTTTCAAATAAATATTATTATTTTATCTTCCAGCCGATGTGTGTGTGTTTAAAATAATTCCAGTTTAGTAATAATAATAATAATAATTCAAAGAAAAGACATTTTTTTTTTTAAATAATAAATATGTAATGAGAAAGTTTTTTTTGTATGCCCCATTTAAATATTAATTAATTTTATCGTCACATTTTGGAGTCAAGGCCTGGAAAAATTATTTTGGCTTAGTTAATATCCAAAAAAAAAAAAATTTTTTATTTTTTAATTGTTTTTTTTTTATCGTTGGCACAAAACCACGAAGACGACGACGACGACGACATCGCATTTAATAAATCGACGCAATAATCCCAAAAAAAAAAAAGAAAAATTTCTTTCTTTTTTTTTATAATTTTTTTTCGGGAACAAAAAAAATTAATGATTAAAATTCTACGTGCGTAATTAAAAGTATTTAATAATTCGAAGGTTATTTAAAAATAATAATAATAATAATAATAATAAGAAAGTTCTGAAGAATAAAAGAAGAAGAATAAGAAAAAAAAACTGACGGTTTTTTCATTTTTCAATTTTTTTTGTTTTTTGTTCTTGTTGAAAGTTGACGAGCATGTTTTAAAATCGTCCTTTTACGTTCGTCTTTTATTATTATTATTATTATTATTAATAAAGTTCATTTGGCAAACACAGTTTTTAATTTAAATTTTTTTTTAAAATTTTCAGTTTACGTCATACTCGGAAGTCACGATGAACATTTAGGACTTTTAAAAGCCATGGAAGAAAGAAAATTATTAACGGGTGGTAAATATTTCGTCGTCGGCGTGGAATTAGAACAATACGACGATAAAGATCCTGGAAGGTACATGAGAGGATTATTAAGAGACGATATAGATCCAGTCGTCGTGAAAGCATTTGCTAGTTATTTCGGTATCGTACCGACATCACCGATAAACATGCACGACATAAGCGTTAAAGTTAACGAATACATGGAAAAACCGCCATTTAATTTTTCAAATCCCTTTTTTCAATTGGGTATAACGAAAGTGGTGAGTAGTAGTAGTAGTAGTAGTAGCAGCAGCAACAGTAGCAGCAGCAGCAGTAGTAGTAGTAGTTGTAACATTTTTTTCAATTTTATTTTTTTTTACTTTCGAAAATTCATTTCGGATTTTTTTGTTTTCAGATTCCAGCAGAAGCGGGTTATTTATACGATGCCGTTCATTTATACGCGAAAGCTCTTAATCACGTGATTGAAAAAGGTGAGGATCCATTAAATGGGACGGCTATAATTGAAGCTATAAAAGGAACTCATTATCAAAGTGCGATGGGGTACGTTATGATAATAAATTAAAATTTTTTTTTTTTACGAAATTTTTTTATTTATTAATAAATAATAATAATAATAATAATAATTAAATTAATTATTAAATGATATAATGTGACGTTTTTATATACACCAAACTAATAATTATTTTATTGAGATATTATTACGCGTAGGCAAATTCAGGTATATATTCATCCCACGACTTTTTTTTTTTTTACTAATAATTTTTTATCCAGGAGCGTTTGTTTGCTCTTGTTTTTTTTTAGGTACATGGTGTACATAGATGAAAATGGTGATGCCGAAGGGAATTATACGTTATTAGCAAGAAAACCACATCATGAATTACCACAATCTTACGGTTTATATCCCGTAGGTTTGTTTACAAGGGAGAAAAACAATTCGAAATTACCCGTGAGTAGTTGATGAGATAATTTTTTTTTGGTTCCTAAAGTTATTTTTTTCTTTAATTTTCTTTTGTTTAATTGAATAGACATTAGTAGAAACAAGTACAATACACTGGATCGGAAAATATCCTCCAGTTGCAGAACCCGTTTGCGGTTTCAGAGGGAAAAAATGCGTCAGTGAGTATTTTTTGCTGTTGCTGTTGAAAGTTCTCATAAAAATTCTTTAAAAATTAATTCAAATAAAATTTTTAGCGCGCACGAGTCAAATAATGGGAGCCGTTTCCGGTTCAATTTTTTTAGTTCTCGTAATTGCGGGTTTGATATTCTATAGAAATTGGAAATACGAGCAAGAATTAGATAGTTTATTGTGGAAAGTGGATTTTAAAGATATACAAATAAATGAAGATGATGTTACCAACGTATTAGGTGCAAAAATAACCAGGTACGATGATGAAAACAAATTTCCCGTAATAAATACATAAATTTTCTTTTTTTGGCAAAATAAAATTTAAGTTTTATAGATCTCATAATTACAGGGCAACTCATCCTTTAGTTCGTACTAGTCAAGTTTCATTAAGTTCAAATCCTGATGCCGATTTCCGGTATTCAGCTATTTTTACAACAATATGCAGGTACAGGGGAAGATTACTCGCTCTTAAAAGAGTTAAAAAAAAATCAATCGACATGACGAGGAGCATGAAAAAAGAATTAAAAATGGTTTGTTTGCTTATAATGTTCTTCCGTTATGAATTTTGTCTGATGTTCGGATTATTTATTAAATAAAATTTTTTCAGATGAGAGATTTAAGGCACGAAAACCTTAATCCTTTCATTGGAGCGTGTACGGATGCACCTAACATATGCATAATAACAGAATATTGTTCGAGAGGTTCTTTAAGGGATATATTAGAAAACGAAGATGTTAAGTTGGACAACATGTTTGTCGCTTCCCTAGTCGGTGATATTATTCGCGGAATGATTTACCTGCATGATTCTCCAGTTAAATATCATGGAAAATTAAAAACTTCAAATTGTCTGGTAGATTCTCGATGGGTTGTGAAATTATCCGATTTCGGTTTAAGAGAATTTAAAAAAGATTCTGAAGAAGAAGAAGAAGATGGAAATTCTACGCCCAAGTTAGAAGGTATGCATTCGATAAAATTTCATATTAAATTTTTTTTTATTAACGAAAAACCTTTTAACCTTTTTTTTTGTCACAGCCTGCTTGTACAAAAGTCCTGAAATATTACGACTGGAAAATTTAAATGGCGAAGAAGAATTGGGTTCGCAAAAAGGTGACGTTTATTCTTTTAGCATAATTTTGCACGAACTTCACAGTCGTCAGGGACCTTTTGGAAATTGTGGTTTGACACATGCACAAATTTTACAAAAAGTTATTAATCGTGATCCATTACAACCTCCCTTCCGGTACGAACTCTCTCTCTCTCTCTCTCTCTCTCTTATAAATCGATCTATTATAATTGATATTTTTTGTAATTAGGCCTCCGTTGGAAGCACTTGAAAATAGTTTCGATTTTGTACGAGATTGTTTAAAAGAATGTTGGGCAGAAGATCCTGAAATGCGACCTGATTTCAAAGCCATAAGAACAAAATTAAGACCAATGAGGAAAGGCATGTGAGTTTAACAACAATCCTGATAATACATGATGATGATCCGTACCTGAAGTTTTTACATTAAAGAAACGTGATAACTTAATTTTAGGAAACCAAATATTTTTGATAATATGATGGCGATGATGGAAAAATATGCAAATAATCTCGAAGCACTCGTTGATGACAGAACGGATCAATTGATGGAAGAGAAAAAAAAAACTGAAGCTTTACTTTATGAAATGTTACCGAGAACCGTTGCCGAACAACTCAAAAGAGGAAATAAAGTCGAAGCGGAAAATTTTGATTCCGTCACCATTTATTTTAGCGACATAGTCGGTTTCACGGCAATGTCTGCCGAAAGTACGCCATTACAGGTTGTAGATTTTCTTAACGATTTATACACGTGTTTTGATTCGACGATTGAAAATTACGATGTTTATAAGGTAATTCGATTATCTTCTGCTACGAAGAAATCAATTTCCCCCACGATGAAAATATTTAAAACCTTTTTTTTTTGAAGGTGGAAACCATAGGTGATGCTTACATGGTCGTATCTGGACTTCCGATACGAAACGGTGATCAACACGCTGGAGAAATAGCAACAATGTCTTTACACTTACTGGAAGCAGTAGAAAAATTTCAAATAAAACACAGGCCGAACGAGGGTGTTAAATTAAGAATAGGAATACATTCGGGACCTGTTTGTGCAGGGGTTGTAGGTCTTAAAATGCCAAGATATTGTTTGTTCGGTGATACGGTCAACACCGCCAGTCGTATGGAATCAACTGGAAATCGTAAGTGTGTTGCGGTGTGCATAATTATTTTTTATTCAGGGGTACCAATTTTTTTTTTTTTTTTTGTTAAAGGAAACAAACATTTTTAAAAATTATTATTTAACGTTTGTCGATTGTTATTTGTTTGTTGAAAAATTAAATATTTAATACATTTTAAAGATTTATGTATGTTATTTTAACAAAAAAAAAAAAAAAATGGTTAAAGCTGCAATTTCACAACGTTTTTCAAAAACAAACATTTTCAAACGGCCATGAGCTATTTATAAGAATTTCATTTTTTTTTTTTTTGCAAAATTTTTTTTTAAACAAATACAATACAATCAAAAATTTACGTTTGTTATTTTCTAGAAGGACGAATACATTGCAGTTTAGAAACAAAATTATTACTGGAAAAATTAGGAGGTTATAACCTTACGGAAAGAGGAGTCGTGCCGATGAAAGGAAAAGGAAATCAATTCACGTATTGGTTAAAAGGTGAAAATGCCGAAGCGAGAGCTAAAAGATCGGAAGAAAGATCAGCCAGACGTGCTATACTCGCAGGTTCCAAAAACAAAAACAAAACAATACAACAAACAAATCCGAACATTCCGAGAAGCAGTTTAAAAAGTAAACATAAACAAAACGACGTAACGAAAAACAATCCGATATCTCGATGTTCGAGTTTAGATTATCCAAAAAAATTAAGATTTGCAAGATTCGACGGTGAAGAATCATCTCTCGAAGTAATAGCAGACGATTCACCTAAAAAAATGTGTCTTCTCGAACCTTATTTAAATTTAGAACAAATCCGAAGAACGAGTTCATCATGTCCGTGCATAGAAAAATGCGAGACAACAAAAAATCCGTCGAATTTTTTAAATGCGGATTTTACGATATTAACAAACAACAACAACAACAACAACAATTACGCATCATTGAGCGTACCTACATTAAACAATGTTGATTTTAACGAAAATGGCGACAAAAATTTAAAAAAATGCGGTTCGGAAAATCTACCAAGCATAACTCTTTCAACGGATATGGATGATATTAATATCAGTGTACCTTTATTAAAACTTGCCTCTTAAAATAATTTAATTTTTTTTTCCCTCACTCTTTTGTTTGTTTGTTTGTTGTTGTTGTTTAACATCTACAACAATTTTTACATGCATTAAAATAAGAAATAAAAAAAAATTAATTAATTATTTTTGGTAATATTTGCTAACAAACAATTATAATAAAAATCAATGAGAAAGAAAAAAAATTTTTATTTTTATTATCTTATATAAATACATAAATAATTCGATATTCTTATCAATAAACGTTATCAAACGCCTAAAAACGTTAACAATGCATGCCAACCTAAAAAAAAAAAAATTTTTCTTAAAAATGATTTTATAATGAAAATATTATTTTTAATAAATCATTATCATAAATTTAGTAAAAATAAATAAATTAACTGGACAATTTCTTTTTTCACCCCTGAACTAATTATCATTATTATTATTATTATTATTATTATTATTATTATTATTATTAATAAGGGGAAAAAGATCGATTTATGGAAAATTATTACGATGGAATTATTTTATTTACTACAACCAACGTTGGCATAATTTAAATTTAATTTTATAATTAAAAAATTTTTTTTTGAATATCTTTTCGAATTGCCCCCTCCTCCTCCCCTGCTTCCCTCCCTCCTCCCCCTCCTTTTCCTCCTCCCACTGCCTCCCTTCCTCCCTCCCTTCCCCCCTAAATTTAAAGACTGTAAAAATAGTTTTTTTTTTTTTTTTTTTTTAAAAAAAATTACAATTTATTTTTATTATTAACGATTAATTTTTTTTATTTTTTCGAGTTTATTATTATTATTATTACTATTATATTACGGTAAGAAAAGCAGTAATAAAAAAAAAATTTACGATTTGATGTGCGCAATTAACAAACAATTAAAAAAAAAAAAAAATTGGAATGTTTAAAATTGTGCAAAGCGTAAATAGTAAATAAATAAAAAAAAACGCGGCGTAATTATAAAAGTAAATTTGTAAGAAAAATCAAATAATTAAATTATTATTATTATTATTATTATTATTAATTATTAATTATTAATTAGTACGATTTAATTTTATTAAATATATATGCGTAAGAAAAAATAAAATTATGTTAAGTAAAAAAATAACAAAAAAACTTTATGATGATCCCTCGAATTTTAAATTAATTATTAATTGAATGAGATACGTAATGAGAATTAAACGACAAGAAAAGACTTCTTACAATTGATTTAATAAACATGAATGCTTCTAAATAAAATCTACTCATTCAGTGAACGAGCATACGCGGATGGATACCGACTAGAAAGAAAGAGGAAAAAAAAAAAAAAATAAAACTTGCCGTGCGCAACAAGTGTCTCATTTGGAAATAATAATACTATTGTTGTTGTTGTTGTTATTATTATTGTTGTTTTTTTTTTTGTTTTTGTTCTCGTTTTTTATTATTTTTTTAATTTTTAATTATTATTATTATTATTATTATTTGTCGTTTTATAATTTATTCTTTGTTTAAACAAAAAAAAAAAAAAAAAAGGAATTTTTTTATACGTGCATCCCATGTATTAAACATGTAGTAGTTGTTGTATTCTAATGGCGGAATAATTTTTTTTTTTTTTTTTTTAAAACGGTTTTAAATTTTTTTTTTCTTTTTTTTATATTAAGATTATTTATTAGTAAATTTTTCTGTATCGTCTAAGTATACTCCTTTATCCGCCACTGCTTTTACAAATCTTAATAATGTTTAGTTAATGCAAAAAAAAAAAATTCAATTTCAATTTCACTATTTAATCGTTTTGATTTATTTTGTGTGTACGTTATTATTATTATTATTATTATTATTATTATTACGTAATAATAATAATTATTACATGTTTATTTATTTATTTATTTATGTTTTTTGTATAAATTTTCCGGGACTTTAGTACTCTGAGTAAAAAAAAAAGTGATATAGTAAAATAATTGATTAATAGTTTTAATTATTAATTATATACATAGATAATTATTACATATTTTTATTAATTTATCTATCTGAACTTCGGATTTTGCGATTGATAACATTGGGTAAGTTTGTTTTTATTTTATTTTATTAAAGTTTAATAGAGTGGATGTAAATTTATTAATATCAATTACATAAATTTTAAAATTATGGATTTGTACAGGGGTTTACATGTTAAACAAATTTGCCTTTATTCCATGTGTTTGTTGTTGTTTTTCTTGCATAAATCTAAACTTTAAGAATATGAAAAGAAAGAATTTGATTGTTTGTTTGTTGTTGTTTGTTGTTGTATGGAATTATTTAAGGCCGTTTTAGTTTGTACACATATTCATTGTGGTCACCATTGTTCGTTACATTATAACTACATGTGAAAGCATGATGATGTCTTGTTGTTAATTCTTTTTTTTCTTTTGTTTTCAAATTCATTTTATTTATTTACTTAAAACTATTTTGAAATGATTTATTATATTATTAATTATTATTATTATTTCATAAGTGAATAATGTTGTGAAATTATTGTTTGATTTTGTCATTCCCCATTCGACGAATGTACGTACATTATTACATTTTTTATTTTAAATATTTCTTTTTGTCCCCGGATTCGTTCAAATTTATTATTTATAATTTTATTTATTTATCTTTACGCTTTCAGTTTTTTTACTAACATTATTACAAATCGATAATCGATAAATCGATATTGAAAAAAAATGTTAACCTAACCTAACCTGGTTAGTCCGTGGATGTTGTTGTTATTCATCCGCGCTATCAAAAGTCTCCGCCATCTTGAAATATTTAGTTTCGTTATTTTATTTTATTTTTATTTTTTTATTTTCATTTTATTTCGTTTTAAGAGTTATACGATCGGTATTATATATTTTAGAATTTATTATTATTATTATTTTATTTATTTTTATTGTAGAGTACGTGAAATTTTTTAAAAATAGATTTTTATTTGTGTATTTTGTTTGTTTGTATGTTTGCTTTATGCATATACATATACATATAGACATTTCCATATAATAGAACAAAATCGTTACTTTTCCAGCAATAATAATAATAAAAATAATCTCTCCTTTTTATTTAAAAACGTTTTTTATTTAATTTGATTGAAAACGCGCGTTTTGATATGCATAATAACTTAATAATAAATAAATTTTTTATTTTAAATCAGTTTGCAAACATTCATTCTTGAGGGTAAAAAATCAATAATCAATAATTGAGATAAATAAATAAAATAATGCAATTAGTAATAATAATAATAGTTTACATAAATACAAATGATAAAAGAAATCTCTCTCTTTCTCTCTTTTTCTCTGACCGGCAGATTTGAACTGTTAAAAAATTTTTTTTTCCTACCTAGCAAGATGGCAGACTAGTATAGTTTACATATTAGGTAAGAAATCAAGTTCCACTACTTTCATTTCAAATTAAAACAACCCAATGTTTAATTTTTTTTTAATGAAATTTAATTACTCTACGAAGGTTAACAAACAAACAATTTGTTTTTTTTTTTTTGGCGCAAAATCTGTTTTTCTATCACTTTTATATAAAAAATAATAATAATAGTTAAACAAGCGATTTCAAAAAGAAAAGATTTAAATAATTTTCTAACTGTTAATTATTCGATTAACGGTTATTTTTTTTAATTAAATAAATTTTTTTTTCGAATTTTCCTCCTCAATTTTGCGGGAGATTCACATTTATCAGGTTTTTTGAATGATCAAGAGGTGGTGGGGCGGGGAGCCTTGTACAAGAAAATTATTAATTTAATAATAATAATAATATAAAAGTTACAGACACGTTTTAATAATATAAAAAAAAAAAAAAAAAAAAAACGTCGAAGGTTGATTAATTCCTTCCGGGTTTTCGCGCGCGAGTAATTTCACGGTTTTTTTTATTAAGGTGTGTGTGTGAGTGCGTGTGTGTGGTTGTTTTAAAAAACTTATTAATAGATAATAATAATTAATTTCTCTCTCTCTCTCTCTCTCTCTCTCACGCTGTCTCTCTCTCTCTTGAGATTAAATTCGTTTTGAAACGTATATTGTCGAATTGATTTTGTTATTACGAAGTTAAAAATAAAATTTTTTTTATTTTTATTTTTATTCAAAGGAGCAAAATAAAATAAAAAAAGGTGCGAGGTACAAAAGTCCGTTCGTTAAAAAATAATAATGATAATAATAATAATAATAATAAAAACTCGACGTGGCTTATAAAAAAAAAAAAAAAAAAAAAAAATTGGCTTGACACATTCGTTAAGTATTTATTAAATGAAATCCGTGTTATTTTAAGAATGCCCGCGTACACAAACAAGGGTTTAAAATGAAAATGAAAAAAAAAAGCTGGCGATTAACCAGAAAAGTTGCAATACCGGTATATACTATTTTAAGGTGCAGTCAAATAATTACTAAGGTAAATGGGTGTTTTAAAGTGTGTGTGTGTGCGTATGTGTGCGTGTGTTTGTGTGTTCCTGGTCCTCGGACTCGACTCCCAGGCCCCCTTGATGTCCGTGCGTTCGTTCGTTTGCGTATTTTTAAAATATACACGTGAACGTGGATTTAAAAATTACACGTTTAATTATATTACAACATGTTGAAAGGAAAAATTTTTACTTATTTTCCTCTCTCTCTCTCTCTCTTTCTCTCTCTTTCCCTCTTTCTCTCTCTCTTTTTGTTTTCAGGAGTCTTGTTAATAATTTAAGTGTTGAAACGTAATTGAAAATTTTTTCTTCTTCAATAATCATAAATAAATTCATATTTTCCTTCCTTCTTTCCTTTTGCCCCCTTCCTCCCTCCCTTCCTCCCACTCCCCCCGATTCATCAAGTCGATTTTCATGTTTACATATTACTCGTTTTGAAATTATTAACAATTTATTAATAATATTAATAATAATAATAATAGTAATAAAACGTGAGTTTGTCATTTGATGATCGAAACGTTTATTTTTATGTAAAATAATTTTAATAATTATCGATCGATTTATTTTTCCACGAAGGTTTCGTTATGTTGTTGTTGTTGTTAACATCCTCATCATCATCATCATCATTATTATTATTATTGTTATTTACTCAAATGTTATTAGAAAAAATCACATTCGTTTTTATTTATGAATAAATTCATAAGGTATTAATTAATTAATTAAAAATTAAAGGACCTCTTAACGGATGTGTAAAGCAGTAACGGAATAAGGAATTTACGTACGTATTAAAAAAAAAAAAGTTTCACACACAAAAATGGTGGAGGGCTTAAGAAAAAAAAGAAAATTATTTTTATTCTTATTTTTTTTTTGGTTTTTTCATACAATTATGCGGTTTTTATTTACTTGACCTTGATTCAGGGCCTTTTATCAGTGTTATCGCGAATAGAAAAACTTTTTTTTTTTCGTACGGTACGTATCGCTTTCGTATATCACGTACGCAAACGTGTACTTCCTATTTTTTTTTTGGGCGTATTGCGGTTCGTAGAAAAAAAGGTATACGGGGGGAAAAATACCTTAAAGGGTATCACGAAAGGGATTTGAATGGAAATATATGGAAAAAGATGGATGAAAGGGGAAGGGGGGGGGAAATGAGGGCATTTCAAACGAACGAGTTTTCCTATTTGTTAGTTTGTCAGCCAACAATTTCTTACACCTGTGTTAAAAAATTTTTCTATTAACTTTTTTTTTTTTTTTAATTATCTTTATTATTATTATTATCATCTTCGTTTATTTATTTGTTTCTCTCTCTCTCTCTATTGTCATTGTAAGTAAGCGGCGATTACTCGAAATCTCTCTCTCTCTCTTCCCCTCGAAAAATTAAAAAGGAAAATTCACATTATGAACGATAATTTAAATTTCATGTGATTATTATTATTATTTTCGATTAATTATTTATCGCAACGTCGTTTCCTTTTTAATCTTTGTATTTTCTATCTCTCTCTCTCTCACTCATTAAAAATCGAAAAACAGGAAATTATTTTTAATTTGTTTTTTTAGCATAAATTAATTTGCGGTTAAAAACAAAAAAAATTTATGGCGTTCGCGGTTCAAATTAAAAAGAAAAACGCGGGAAAATTTTTGAAATCGAAATCGGGGGGAAAAACAAGGGGAGGGGGGCGAGGGTAAGAAAGGTAAAATGATTCGATAGATCGAAAAAAATCGCATTTCTCCCCTTGGCAGAAAAGGTCGATCGGTGGGCAATCGATATTTATATTGTTGAATTTATTATGTGAAACGATTCAATCGATAAATTAGGTTTGGATTCAAGCCAGCCAACGTTTAAAAAAAAAAAAAATTAAAATTTTCAACGTTTGGCGTTTATTGAATAAATAGATAGAATGAAGTGAAGAGCAAAAAAAAAAAAAATTTTTTTTATTTTAAATAAAGTTTATTATTATTATCCGCCATATTGTTTTGATTTTCTCATTCTCGAGAAAAACGTAAAGAAAAAATGGATAGAAAAATTTAAATAACAAAAATGTCGTCGGACTTTGTTCTTTTTTTTCTTTAAAAAAAAAAATATATATATATATATATATATATATTGAAAAAAAATACCTGGATTTATTATTATTATTGTTTGTATTGTTATTATTATTATTATTACTATTTTATTGCAAGTAACTGAGTGTTTGGAAGAAAATGAAAAGTAGATTTTTTTTTTTTTAGTTTTAATCTTAAAAAAATATTTCCGGGTATTGTCACTTAAATTGTTGGTTTAATGACGTTTTTTTATAATAATAATAATAATAATAAAAATAATAATATCGAAACGTTATGATGAGTATGTTACGGTTGACAAAAAAAATTTCAGGTTCGAAATTTACGGGGGAAAATAAAAAAAAATTTACTCAAACCTTTTTCGTCACCTTCTTTCTTTCTCTCTCTCTCTCTTTTTTTTTTTTTTTTTGGTAAATCTTATTGAGAACATCATCATCATCATCATCATCATTATTATTATTATTTTAGTTTGTAGTTTGTTGGTTTTTTTTTTTTTTTACATTGTTTTTGTGTTTTTAAAAAGGTGTTTTAGTCAAGTTCGTGTGGTTATTTTTGTATTTTCAACGTGGGAGTCGGTTGATAAATATATTTATTTTATTTTTAACTTTTTCTGGTTTTTCCTTTTTTTTTTTTTTACGTGATTCACTCTTTTCGTTGTTATTAGTTCGTTATAAATTTTTTTTTTTATATTCTTGCGTTAGTAGACTTGTCATCGTTTTTATGCCAGGAGTTTTTTTTTTTTGAAAAAACAAAAAAAAAATTTTTTTCGCTTTGCAGTTTTATTTAAATAGAAAAAAAAGAAAAGACGATTTAGAATAATTATTAAACAATATAGATATGGATAGATAATTAAAAACATGAGGAATGTGATAAGAAGGGGAAAAGCGTTGAGAACGCTGGTGTTTTTTTTTTTTTTTTATCATCAATCGTTTTGATATTATTAATTTTTTTAATCGGTTGTATATGACGTCAAATTATTGACGTGTCATTTTTTGATAGAGTGATAATAAAACAAATTTAGGGGGAAGGGGAGGGGAGGAGTGGGAGGCAATACACACGAACGCATATATTGCCGAATTTTACTCTTATGTGTTTGGTTTTTTATCGGTGCACGAGAATCCTTTATGATTTTTTTTTACGTAATCAAACGATGAGATTAAACGCTTAATGAGTGGGAAAGAGAGGGAGATAGAACACCTGTTGTTGCTGTTGTATGTGTGTGAGAGAGTACAACGCAAATTAAATATAAATTTATTTTTGTATTACATAAATCGGATCGTGCGCGCCTGAAAGTTCTAGTTCAATATAGCGAATGATAATAATAAGGAGTTTTCATCGTTTTATTATTATTATTATTATCATTATTATCATTACTAGCATTTAAATCATTGTTAAATGATTTTGTGGGTTTTCTCAGATTAAAAAAAAGTGTCGAAATATTGAAAAGAGGAGGAGAGTAAATAAATTCTCGTGTTTCACTTACTCGTTATTGACTCAATGCAATGTACATAGACAAACACACGCACGCACACGCACACGCACACGCGAGAGTGTGAAGAAGATGGTGTGTGTGTGTGTATTTAAAGAACAAGTGGGTTCATAAATAAAAAATAGGGTCAGGACCTTGTGCGTGCGAGTTGCGTAGTAGTATTTAACAACAAATGAAAAAATCTTCGACATCGGATTTGGTTTTTTTATATTCGAATTATTATTATTATTATTATTATTAACAAACGCAGAAGCAAAACCTTTTTTTGTTACTGTAAGTGTTAGTCAGTTAAAATAATTAACGTAATTAATAATTATTATTATTATTGTTAACGTTTTTCACGTTTTTCACGTTTTTTTTGTTTACTCGTCAAAATCACATTTTCAGCATCCGTTTAATAAAAAAAAAACACTCGACCCGATTTTTCCAAAGTCAATACTTGTCATTATAATAATAATAATAATAACGATGATGATGATGATAATGATAAATTGAAAAAAAAAAAGAAACCTTCAAGGTAATATTGCAAAAAAAAAAAAAAAAAATGAAAATCGGTCGCGATGAGATTTAATTGATTACGATGACCACCTACGCTCCTGAATTTTTTTTTTTTCATCTTCTTGATTTCACAAAAAAAAATCGGAAAATCTTTTTATTTATTTATTTATTTATTAAATAAATCAAATTATTAATTGGTATTAATTAACTAATTAGATTAACGATGATAATGGTTAATGAAGGAGTAAATAAGAACAAAACAAAAATAATAATAATAATAATAATAATAATAATAATTTTTTTTGTTAATTTATCCTTTGATCGGGTCAAATTAACCATTTATTAATAATGATGATAATAATGATTTTTGCATTAATTTGTTATATTTTAATGTTTAAAACAAATAAAAAAGCGTTTTTTGTGTTTTTCTCTGACGGGGAAATCTGATATGAGAAATCATTATTATTAATAATTTTTTTTTTTTGTCTACGTCCTCTCCCGAAGGGTTTTCCGAACCTCATCAAACTCGTTTTTTATTTATATTCGATGCCTTTTTTTTTTTTTTTTTCTATAGACACGACGAGATTTTTTTTTTTTCGATTCGTAAAAATGCCAGATCAAAATCATTATTGTTTGTTACACGTGGGTAAAAGTTGCATTTAAAAATGCGTTTTTTGTCGTGCACACACGTGAGAACAATGTGCGTAATTGTTGTTTCATACACGCCCTAGGACAACAATAATAATATTAATAATAATAATTTCATTTGGTTCAAATTTAAAAAACTCGGTTTGAGTTGTTAATAATTTGCGACATTTTATCGAAAGGTGTTATTCATTCTTTATCGTGGTAAATGATTGCTTAACAAAAAAATTATTATTATTATCATTATCGAACGTTTCGCCCGGGATAAAACAAAACGTGTGGAATTGATCGTTAATTTTTTTCTCCGGATTTTCTTTGGAGAAAATGTCGTCGTCTGTCAATCATTCACGTAAAACAAACAAATCCGCGAATCCGCAAAGAAACAAACGTTCAAATCGCGAAAATTGTTTAAAATTCATGAATTTTTTTTAAAAAAAGCTTTTTATTATTATCATTATCATTATCATTATTATTATCATTTTCAAAGTCGTAAAATAAATTATTTCAACTAATTATAAAAATCCCATGAAATTTTTATTCTTACATATATATATAAATATAAAACTTGAATAATAATTAGTATAATAATTGGTTAAGAAAAAAAAAAAAAAAGTAATTATGTTCTTTTCTAGGTCAAGTTATTTTTAAATACAACAACAACTTTTCCGGCGATAAATTGTTTTAAAGGCACAAACACACACACAACCATAAGTTATAATTAGATAAACGAACAAACGACTTTTCATTTAAAAAAAAAAAGCATATATGCGCTTATGTACGTGCGTATGTACGTGCGTATGTATGTGCGTATGTATGTGCGTAGTTGATTAATTTTTATTTAATTTATTGATTGATATACGAAATTAATTATTAATTAATTAATTGAAATTTCGATTGTAATTTACTTATAGTTTTTATTAAGAAAAATTAAAAAAAGAAAAAGAAAAGTTCACGCGACGTGTGTGACATCATCGCGACACTTTAAAAAGAAAAAAAAAAACGCGACGGCACGCGCGTTTGATTCGTTAACGAATGCGACTTTTTACAACAACAATGACAATGATACAGACAAAGTTTGGATTATAGCTGACAGGCAGACAACACTTAAAAATAAAATCCGCGCTAATTTTTTTAAATTTTAGTTGAAATAATTGTTTGATTTCCTGTCGTCGTCGTGTCCCCCCTCTCTTCTCTCTCTTAATAATAATAATAATCGTTTTGATTCATTTTTGTTTATAGACTTTTGTTAAACGTGCGAAATGCGCGACGTTTAACTAAAAATTGCCAACGTGTGAAAAAAAAAATATCTGCAGACACGTAACGACTGACATTCGCGACTCGAATATAAATAAAATCATAAATAATAATCGAAAACCCAATAATCAATAATTATATTTATTTTTACTTATTTTTTTTTTTTTTTCTTAGCCATATCGATAGTTATTACGTAAACATATTATTATTATTATTAATATTTTATTACTTGACGATAATATTTTATTTATATTTTCTGTCATTTAAATCAAAACAATTTATTTATGATCGACTCTTGAGAAATTAAATCCACGACGATGATGACGACAGAAACCATCTTTTTTTTTTTTTAATTAATAATTCGTGCGGTTCTTTTTATTTAAAGTTCGATCGTCGTTCGAATGACGTCAAATTTTTTTTTTTATTATTTGTTGTTAAATGGCGAAATTTTTTTTTTTTTTTTTTTCGGAAAAACTTTTTGTGGTAATTTTTGCGTATTAGGTAAATGTTCGTTTAAACGCGCGTGTTTGAAGTGCGTTCTTTTAAGAAGAGACACTCCCATATTTTTTTATTTTTTGTTTGTTCAACAAAATCGAATATCAAATTATTCCCTATTATTATCATCATCATCATCATCGTCGTTTAGTGCCACCCGTTGTGAAGTGACGAAAGATGGACTTTTTTTGTTTGTTTCGTTCTTACTTTGGGAGAAGAAACGCACGATCCGATCGCATGAAATTAAAAATGAAATAATTACGAATACAATGATGATGATGATGATGGGGGGATGGTGGTAGTGGGGGGGGGGACGAGATTTACCAAACGACGATTTTTGACACTTGAAAAAATTTTTTACCCGCTACTTATTTATATTATTAATAAAAGTATTTGGTTGTTGTGTAATTGTACGAAGGCCAAATATGAAAGTCAGCAAAATATTATTATTAGCATTTCTAGAGATGCAAGTCGACGACGACGACGACGACGTTGTCATCATCATCATCATCATCATTGACTGTTTAACATTTAAAAAAAAAAACACGAATAAGATTTTTTTTTTTTTTTTTCATTCTCTCGATATATTCACCGATCATTTTATTTATGTTATTTAAAACATTATTAAATGTAAATTTATTCATTTTCATCATGTAATATTTCTCTACCGGATAAAAATTATTACCTAATATTTACTAAAAATAAATTTTTAATAATAATGATAATGATAATAATAATGTACGCGTTTTCGTGTTTTGATTATGAAAAAAAAGAAAAAAAAATGAAATTTATTGATTGTTTTTTTTTTTTAAAGGTTGACATATGAACGAATTAAAAAAAAAAAAAACGCAATTTCCAGAAAATTCCAAAGAATTTCATTAAAAAAAAAAAAACTTTCTTATATAATGTGATTATTTAAATGAGGAAAAAAAAAAACGCGCGTACATATTTATGTATATTTTTGGGGAGGTAATCTACCTGATTAATACCTTTGTTTTTAATCACGGTCTCCTTTTTTTTTTTTTTTTCGACAACGTCAAAACCGGTTTTATTTTTACCTTTCGATAAGCAGGCACTAAACGCACGCACGCACGCACGTACGCACAAATGCAAAAAATAAAATAAAATTGAATAATAACTACAGGTTGCGCGATATTTTCATTATTCGGGTGATTAAGAGACGATTCATTAACAAATATGTTTTCTTTTCTGGTTTTCTTCCCTCCTCCTCCTCCTTCCCTACCCCCTTTAAGTCTCTTTTCTGATCGTTCCCGTTTTTTCTCTCCCGGAAGATTTAAATTTGAAAATTTAGATGGGGAGAAACCGTACTTATTGTGTGAATTTTTCTCCTTGTGTAAATTGAGTGAGTGTGAAAGAAAATGGCGCGAGTTTAATGTAATTTACTTTTCAAAATTGAAACGTAATATTTTCCTTTTTCTTTTCGAATTTGTTACGTACAATGGCGTGACACAGTATTTAGTCTCGAATAACATATATTTTAAAAAAAAAAAAAATTTTTTTATTGATGACGTTTGTTTGTTTGTTTGTTTGTTGTTTAAATTCATTCATCATCATTGAAAACGTGAAATAATATGACGGTGATTGTAAGTAAGTGAATACGAATTTCATTTTTCTATTTATTATTATTATTATTTTAATGGTTGTTGTTGTTTTTTTTTTTTCGGTTGTCGTCGTTTGTTTGATGTTTTTTTTTTTATTGTCTTCAGGAGTTATTTTTATTTTTTCGTTTCTCTCTCTTTCTCTCACACGTATCGTGGAATTTAAGTAGAAATTATTTTTAGTCGTAGATTCGAAAATAAATAAATGACGTTTAAAAGTCGATACAGGTACGTAAAAAAATGGTGGTGGCGGAGGAGTAGAGGAGAGAGAGAGAAAGATTCAACAAGTTTGATTTTTTTTTTTAAATCTCTCATTAAAGTCGAGATTTAATTTTAATAAATAATTGAATTCCTGTATGCGAAGATTTGTCGGTGGGAGTGGGGGGAGGGGAAAGATGATGGGAGTGCGTTGTGTGTGGTGGTAACGTGGCGGAGAGAGGCGGGAAAGGAGGGGAGGGAAATGGGGGGGGGGGTAAAGGGAAGTGAAAAACGTAAAATAAATACGATCTGGGCGTAGGTGTCCTGGAAAACGAGTTTGCAATCTTTTTTTTTTTTTTTTTTTTTTTTCAAATGAGAAAAACTTGAAAATAAATAAATATAAAAAAAAAAATTTTTTTTATTAATTTATCAGTTTTTTTTTTTATATTTATTTTCAAATTTCAGGTACGCAAAAAAATTTTTTGGTACGACAACAATGACGACATTTTAAATTTTTAAATTACAACCGATTTTTTTCAATTGTTTCAAAAGGAGGAGAGACGTTATTTTGGGAAATACGATTTTTTTTTTTTTAAATCGAGTGGTACGATAAATTATTATTATTATTATTATTTTACGAGATTAAAATGGCGCAAATATTAAAATTACTAAATGTCACAAACTCGTGGAAAATGAAAGAATGTCGCGTAAAAGGCGTCAAAAACGATTTTTTTCTCTTTTTAATTAAATGACGAGTTTATTAATCGAAGAGTTGAATAACGATCGTGTAAATAGAATGGATGTGCGATGTGATTATTACTTTCAGTTAAAAAGGCGGTGGTAGCAGAAAAGAAAAAAATTTTTTTTCTATTAATTTTTCCTTATTGTGATTCGTTACGAAGATTTTTTTTGTTCTTTTTTCCTTGTTGATAATTTTATCAAATCAGTAACAATACCTTGTTATAAATACAATAGCAATTCTCTCTCTCTCTCTCTCTCTCTCTCTCTCTCAATCATTTTATTGTGGTAGAAAAGAAAGAAAGAAAGAAGGAAAAAAATGCATTCGAGAAATTTCTATAGAATTTTTTATTTAAATTAATTTTATTCAAAATATTTATTTTAAATAATTTTTTTTTTTTAAATCTAAAAATAGAAATTTTTTTTTTTTTTGACAAGTTTAGTCTGGTTGTCGGTTGTTGTTGTTGTTGTTTTTTAAATTTGGTATAACATCTTGTTTTGCCTAAAAACTTATTTAATTTTGACTACTAGTCGTGAAGGACGTTCAGGTTCGTAGGAATGAAGGAAAGGAGGAGGAAGGGCTGTGGAGAAAGGAATAATAATAAAAAAATTTTTTATTTTTTTCGTGGCAGTAAAAATTAATGAGAACGTTTTTTTACAAATGTATTAGGATTATTACTATTTACACGACGTTTTTGTGAGTGGGATAATTGAAAAAAAAATTTTAAAAATTTTAAAAAAACGATCGTTTGAAAAAAAGTAAAATTTTTAGTTAAAGAGAAAAAAAGGTTCTGGCAGTCGTCGACTCTTTTTTTTTTTTTTTTTTGATTTTTAAACGTTGGCAAAACTATAACTGATTTTTTTAGACCGCATGTACGTTGTCTTTAATCACTTGTAAAAAAATTAAAATAAATTTTTTTTTTGAACCTTACAATTAACCTTTTAATTATTACATGAGCCAAAAAACAAAATGGTGACTTTTTTCCAACGGTGGGATTCAATCAATTAATCGACATTGACAGTTTCCAGTTTCGCGTATAAAAATTACAGAGAGAGATAGAGAGATGAGGGGAGGGAAGAGGGAAAGAGAGAGAGAGAGAGAGAGAAAAAAAAATTCACATCACGTATAACGAAATTCTCAATTTTCCGTTTATGACAGCTCAAGGCGAAATTTACATTATGTCTTGTCGCGGAAGTGATTTTCGGACCCATTTAAAAGAAAAATCTCGAACGTAGACTTTTTGGCGTTTTTTTTTTTTTTAAATGTTTTAAAATACGTCAGTTGTATGACGCATTAAAGCAGACGACGGTAGTAGTTGAACGTTTTTTTTCTCCCCTCCGATTCTGAGGGAAAATATTACTGCCTGGGATCCCCACAAAAAAAAAAAAAAAAAAAAAAATTAACAAGTTTTGCAGACGTGAGATTCTTAACGTGTAATTAACGTGTAATTAGTGATTAACGAACATGAATATTTTACCTTTTTATTATCGGATTAACAATGATGCGTTCGATAAAAGATTTTTGCGCGCGCGCACGCCCCCACATCTTTATTTTGCGTGAAATACAAAACGGATGTTAACGAATGCGTGAAAAAAAAAAAAAAAAAAAACATGGTTCGGCTATAATTTACAACTTCTTCTGTTTTTTCCATAAATAATAATAATAATAATAATAATTTCCTTCCGTCCTGGAGAGAATTTCAAAAGATTTAAAAAAAAAAACCGCGAAACTATCGAACACGTGTTTGTGTGTGTGTGTGTAATGCGGGTAATATATATTATTACTTATTGCGGAAGATGCGTAAGAAATTTTTTTTTGTCTTGGGTTTCAATCAAGGTTGTGGGAACGTAAAAGTAATAATAATAATAATAATAAGAATAAGAATAAAAATAATAATGATAATAATAATAATAAGAATAAGAATAAAAATAATAATGATAATAATAATAATAAGAATAAGAATAAAAATAATAATGATAATAATAATAATACGATGTAAGTGAGGGATTTAATTCGAACGCGGTTTTTGTTTTTCTTTATTCACAACAATGAGATATTAAATACTAAGCTAAGTGTTTTATTATTATTACTATTGTTGTTGTTATTATTATTATTATTATTATTATTATTATTATTACTATTATTATTATTATTAATAATAGAATGCGAAGAGAAATTAATAATGCTACGAGATAAAAAAATGCAATAACGTGATGATTAAATTTCGCGATCGATCCTTAACAACAACTTAAACAATAGAACGATTTTTCGATAGGATATAAATATCGTTTCGATATATCGAGAGAATTTTGGGGGGGTCGAAACGTCATCGTACCGCGTAACGAACAATGTTATAAAGGAAATTTTAACATGACGTACGTCAGCAAATTATTTTCTACCTGTTTGTTATATATATAAAGAAACCGTTGACCTTGTGTTGTCGATTGCGGTGGGGCCGTGGCGACGGCGGCGGTTAATTTTTTTTTGCAAAAAACCTTCCCTCCCCTCCTGATCCCCGAACGATATTTTTCGAGCATTTAAAAAGTTTTTCGAAACGATAATTAAAAAGAGAAAAAGAGTAAAAAAAAATTTCCTTTTATTTCTTTTTGAAATTCGCATAATCGAAACATGATTTAAAAAAAAAAAAAAAAAAAACAACAACAATCGATCGTTAGTTTGTTTGTTGTCTTATGTTTATTTATCATCATCATCATCATAACGTCTGTCTGATTTTTATAGGGAATAGGAGAGAATTCCTTAACAAACCCGATAAATCATTCTAAAAAAAGAAAAAATTATGCAAATGCGTCGAAAAAAAAAAAAAAAAAAACGACTGAACAAGTTGGATATGTCAACGTTTCCGTTTTTCGTGTTTACACGGGTTCGTATTGGAGGAGATGGGGGGGGGGGGCAAATATTATCATAGTTATTTAACCTTTGATCTTGAAATAACAGAGTTTGAGGTTCGAAGTTTGTCTTTCTTTTATTTTTAACCGCTACTACAAACTCTAAACGTGGTGCGGCTTTTACGACTCACGCACGACAAACGGTTATATTACCTTTTATTATTATTATTAATACCACGAGGAATATGGTAAAAAAAAAAAAAACAATCGGTTTGTTGTAACTCCTCCTCCTCCTCCTTTTCACATCTCAATCAAAATAATAATACGAGGATGTGTCATTTGTTTAAAAATTGATTTCTTCTTTTTTCTTTTCTT
>NW_002987073.1:44584-71776 GCF_000006295.1 Pediculus humanus corporis | reverse complement strand
TTCTTCTTTTTTCTTTTCTTTTTTTTTTTTTCTCCTTTTAAAGTGTCATCAATCGGATACGGAAAAGCACTTAAAATAATTGTAATTACGATGATGATGATAATGACGATGATGTTGATGATGATGATAAACGTGGAAGCAAGCAAATCGATCCGGTTCAAAGGTTTTCTTTTTTTTTTTTTTTTTTTTTTTTTTAGATCGTTTAAATATGAGTGACGGCGGAAAAAAAATATTTTTTTTTTTTTGTGGTTGTTGTTGTTGTTGTGAAAAATGTAAATTATGACGTAGTTGTTTGTTTTTAAACGCATGACTGAAACTTTTTAACGTTGCCTTTTTGTAAAAAAAAAAAATTAACCCGAAAAGAAAAACCTGAAAATTTCTTCAGGTAAACGTAAGATTGTTCTAGAATAACTTTCCCTTTTAATAATAATTTATTTTTTTTTTTTGATCACATAAAATCCGCCGGAAAATTCCTGGAAATTTATTTATTATTAAATTTTAACATGGAGGAAGGGAGCAACCGTGCGTGCGTGCGCGCGCGTTCTTACATGTGTAATTAAATTTAAAAAAAAAAATTTCTAGTTCATAATTAATTTAAATGACCTTGTCGTTATCAGCGAAAACATTTTTTTTTCTAGAAAAGTTATTCAAATTATTTTTAATGTAGGTTACTAATATGCCTAATTTTTTTTCTTTTTCAAAGAGGTTTGATTGCATCCTATAAAATCCATTATCATCATCATCATCATCATCATCATCATCATCATCATTTGAATTGATAACCGACGTACCTGTCGCGGTTTTCGGTATAGGTCGAAGGTTTTTTCATACCCTCCCTCCTTCAAAAGAAACTGGGGGAAGAAATGGAGGATTTTTTTTTCGACTTTCTTTCTTTCTTTATTTTTTTTCGCAAATCGTTTGTTTTCCTTATTTATTTTATTTTTTTTTTGTTGGCAAAACTTCGTGCCAAAACCAAAAGGGAAAATATTCGATAGATTTTTTTAGGATAAGTAATGTTTTTGCCATTGCCAAAAAAAAAAAAAAAAAAAATTAAAAAGAAATCGCAATTGTTGGACGCGGTCAATTTATATTATAATACGTTGATAAAAACCATTTTTTTTTTTTTCACGTTTGTCTGTCTGTTTGTTTGTTTCGATTGCAATTGTTTGCCAACCTGTTCGAGGAGACCGAAAAAATTCGATGAAATAATATTTAAAAAAAAAAAAAAATTGGCTTTAATACTAATTTTTTTCTTTTTTTTCTTTTTCCCCGAACGTAAAAACTTTCACTTATTATTATTTTTTATTTTTATGAAAACGAAAAAAAAAAAAAGTTCTGATGCTGAATAATTTCTAATGACACGACGAGACATTTAAATTATTAAATCACCCGAATGGTGTCGGTTGTTTTTTGATGTTTCCCATCGCGTTTATTATCATTATTATTATTATTATTAATGAAATGTAACAAATTAAAAATTGGAATTTGCTAAAATACGCTTTTTCCCCCCAAAAGTTTTCTCTCTTTCTCTCTTTCACTCTCTCTCTCTCTCTTTCTCGGTAGATTTTATTTTTCGTTTGTTGATTTCGATTCTTTTTGGCTCGTTCCCCCCCGATAATTTTTTTTTTTTTTGTTTTTTTTTTTTTTGCGCAGAGGAAAAGCTTTAAATAAACACGAAGCGAAATAACAATAAATAAATTATAAATGATTTGTTGGCTTGAATTAAATTTTTTTTTTGTTTCTTTCTTTCATTTTGCAATGACTTAAAAACAAAAAAACTAAATTCGAAAAATTATTCTAAAACGACGACGACAAAACAACGCGTTTACAATTAAGTTCATCAATTTTTATTAATTACGTCGTACGAGAGAAAGAGAGAAAGAGAGAGAGAGAATATGTTGGGGGGCAACAGAATTAAATGTTGTCCTAGTCGAATTTTTTTTTTCTTTTTTCACATTTCGAAATATCTAATCGAAAATTCTAGAAAAAAAAAATTTTGATTTTGTAAACAAGAGAGAAACGCGGGTCCTTGGAAAATTCGACGCAAAAAAATTCGCCAATTTTTTTTTTTACTCTATGATTTTGCGAGAGAGAGAGAGAGAGAGAGAGAGAGAGAGAGAAATGGCAAAAGAAGAGAAAAAACGATCGACAACAACAACAACCAAAATAATATTAATAATAATAATATTAATGAATTCTTGTAAGCGATGAATTAAACGGCAATCGGATACTAAGTTTTTGTTTTTTTTTAAATCATTTTTTTTTCCGCGCCATTTTAATTTTTTTTTATCCTCGTGTATCGATTTATTGGAAATTTTGTTCGATTCGATTCTCGAACGTTGAATTTAATTTAACTATTTTTTTTTTTTTTGACTAAATAACGAGGATTCGGCTAAAAATAAGGCAACCATTTGCATTTAAATTACAAGCATAAAAATTTATTTTTAGATTTTTAAACTTCGTCCTCTACGTTTTCTTTTTTTTTTTTTTTCTGTTTCTTTTTTTATTTATTTATTTATTTATTTTCCGTCATTATAACAAGAAAAAAAAAAGAGAAAAGAAAGAAAGAATGAAACAAAATGTCGGAGGTTTTTTTTTTTTGTAAAAAGTTGAAAAACGAATCGAATGAATTTTCAATGTTTCGATCAAATTACTTTATAATAGTAGAAAACGGATTCGTTTACTTATTTGTTTACCTTACGAGTCCCGACGGGTATTTTTTTAGCAGGGGGAAGGAGGAGGAAATGGGAGGGGAAAGAAGGGGAAGGGGAAGGAGGGGGTAAGTTGAAGATGATTCAGATGCACGTTTCCACGTCGGTGGTGGTGGTGGAAACGTCCATAAAAAAAATTCAAAACTTTTTTTTTTTTTTTTTTTTTAATGGCGCATAAATTTTCATAACGAATTTTTCCTTTCAGATATCATCTTTTTTTTTTTCTCTGTTTTTTGCCTCGAGAAATTTGGCCACCCATTTCGCGGTATTTAGTTGTCGCGATAAAAAAAAAAAAAAACAAAAATTATTTTTATTAATGTTTTCCTTTAAATTCTGGAATTTTTGATACCATCATTATCATCATCATCGTCGTCGTTTTTTTTTCCTTCTGCTTTTTTCGACTCGTACTGCGACACATTTAAATTCTTTTTTTTTTTTTTACGTTTACGATCATTATTATTATGCGTTTTTAAATCGAAACTTTCAAAACGTTTTTAAAATTTTAAAAAACGTTAAATTTATTATTATTGTTATTATTATTATTATTATTTTTGTTAATTAATCGTTATAAAAATAAAAATAAAACAAAATGTTAAAATGGCTGCCACGTCGATTAAAACTTTTTTTTTTTTGACGTGTTTTTAGATGGAAAATTTACTAATGAAAAATTTTGTTTATTCGATAAGTAATGATTAATATTTTTTTCAATCAAACTTTTATTTTTTTTTATAAATTCGATATAATCGAATTACCGGAAACGGGCAAAATAAAATTATTTTGGTTTTGTTTACACAACGGAAATAGATGCGAAACGCGTTCGTTTTTTTAAAAATCTTTATCGCTGATCACCGCCATGTTTTTTTTTTTTTTTAATAAAATTTATTACGTAATTATTTAAGAATTAATAATAAGTTTTAATTGAAATTTTACTTTTATTATTATTATTATCATTATTATTATTATTATTTTTATTATGGAAATTAATGGGGAATTAAAAGAAGAAGAAGGAAAAAAAAATGATTGATAGCTCTTATCCTCTAGGTAAAAATAACATTAATGAAAAAGCCTTGGAGGAAAAACGAAAAAAAATGCGATGGAATTTTCTAAAAATTATTATTATCATTATTATTATCATTATTATTATCATCTATTGTCCAGAATTTTAATGACGTCGACAACAACAACAACAACAAACAATTCGATTTCTTTTAATTAAATGATAAAAATTAAAATTCGGAGAATGCGAAAAAAAAGGAACAAAACAAAACAAAACGAAACGTCAATGAGTATATATCGATAGATCGATTGATTGATTGATTGATCGATCGATCGATCGATCGAATGTTTTATTTAATCCATTTAATTATATTTTTTTCTTATGGCCGATCGTTTTGATGAATGAATAATATTTCCTTGACGCGTATTAAAGCACAGAATCATTTTCGATCGATTCACTTTTTCGGACATTTTGTTTTTCTTAATATCAAGATAGAAATAAAAAAGAAAGGCGGAAGTAATAAATCCGAACGGTTTGTAAACGTGTCCTCCTCCGAACTAGATAAAAAAAAGCTAAAATTTTCGCCAATTTATGCTTATAAAGATGGCGGACTAGGTCAACGCCGCGTACATTTTTTTGTTGTTTTTTCTTTAATCGAACTTGGATTGTTTCGATAATTATATTCGGTCGCGGTCGTATCATTTTAATTACTTTAAGTCATATCATGAGAAAACGTTTCGCGTTTTTTAACGCCGAACGTGTTGCGCACGCGCGCGCGAAACAAAATAATAATAATAATAAATAAATTTACTCATTTCCCGTTGCGTTCCCGTTGCGTTCGACGATGGTATTCGAAAAGAAAAAAGAAAAAAAAATGGCGAAAATTATTAATTTTTTTTTTTTTTGCAAACAAGTGTAGAAGGTCGCGCGGTGCGGTAAAAAACCATGAAAGGTTTCGCGGTAGTAATAATAATAATAATAATAACAACCACAAAACCTTGAAGATGATTTCGATTCGAGTTGAAGATTATTTAATTTATTCGATTTGTTTGTTTGTTTGTTTGCTTGCTTGCGTTTTATTGTCAAGGAAAGACAAATTAATTAATAATGCTTTCCCCCCTCTTACCCATTTTCCCCTTCTCTCTTCCCCTCCCCCTTTCTCTCCCTTCTTTCCTTTTTTTTATTTTTGGTTTTACATAAGTTTTCGTGCTTTTTCTTGTTCTTCCACGTCTGAGAAAGAAAATGAAAAAACCGTTTTTTAAACTCCCGAAAATTTTTATTATTAATTATATATGTCAAATTAGGTTTAAAACAAACGAAGGAACAAACAAACAAACAAAATTTGTTTAACATCCTCAATTGCACTAGCTTTTAATTTTTTTTTTTTTTTACGCTCGATTTATTTTAATTAAACAAACGAAAATAAAAATAAAAATAAAAATAAAAATAAAAAAAGTTAAAAATAAATTTTTGAATCGACAAAAAAGGTATCGCGCAGTTTATGATGATGATAATAATAATAATAATAATCGTATGATTACGTTTGATTAATTACACGTACCTATAAATAGCAGCATAAACGATTTATTAATTGTTTTCGAATTAAAAATAAAAACGTTTTTATTCGTCGTATACGTTTCGCGACTGTTCTTGTTGTAGGTTTTTTTTTTCTTCGTTTTATGGTTAACGGGTATTATTTTATCGTCTCAATACCCGTTCGTTAAGTGGAACACAAATTTGATAGCGATAAATTAAGGTACGTTTATTATTATCATTATTACATTTTTTTTTTTTGAAGAACTTTTCTTGTTTTTGTTTCTTGTCTTTTTCCCCATTTTTTTTTTTTAAATCGAAATATTTTATTAGGTTTCGTTTGTTTAAAAAAAAAAAAAAAAACGGGACAACGTTCGGTCGTTTCCTCGTTTAACCAAAGGGTAAATTATATAAAAGCGAAAAAGTATTATTATTATTTGTCACTCTGGTTGCCTTGAAATTTTACCCAAAGGCCTAAAATAAAACGTGGCCTTTTACCCAAGGTCGACAATCGTCAATATATATGTACCTGATTGATTAATTAATCTCGATCGATTTATATTATTTTCGCGTTTTGAACGGATTTTATGAGAATTATCATCATGTGGAAAGAGAGAGAGAGGGAGAACGGAAGAATGCGGGGAGGAGAGGGAGGGAAAACTTTGGAAAAAACGAACGGGAAAAATAATTAAAAAAAAAAAAGAATCTGCGAAATGTTTGGTCAAGGGTAATCGTTTCTAGTGGAAAAGGAAAAACGCAGCAGAAGATGCGTTCCAATACCGTGACAGAAGTAGTATCAAATGATAATAATAATAAAATTTTTTTAAGGGAAAGAACGAACGCGGCGTGCGTTTTTTTTTTTTTTTTACTATGAAATTGACCGTGATTCAATAATTAAAACGTAAATTTTTCTTTATTGAACGGTTTTTTTTTTTTTTTTTTTTTTTTTTGTAACAATGAAATTTTAAACCGTAAAAAATAAATTCGCACGAAGGTCAGTTTCCAGCCAACTGGATTATATAATAATAATAATAATAATAATAATAATAATAATATCATAACAACATAAACGAAAAAAACGAGAAAAAAATGAAAAAATTTCGACAAACAATTCGATGAAATTTCTATACAAAAAAATATACATTTGAAGTTTTTTAACGAAGGAGGAAATTTAATCGAATCAAAATTACCAGATGAATTTTTTTACCGGTCGTTCGAAAATGGTCGGAAAAGTGGGAAAGAACCGGTAAGAAGAAGAAAAACGGGATCAATTTTTTATTTTTTGTATGAAAAAAAATGTGGGGGGAGGGTCTGCAGGTAATTCCCATCTTTGATCATCATGATCCCCTCTCGCGTGCGTGGGTGCGTGCGTTCGTTCGTTCGTTTGTTCGTGTCGAACGTTTGTCCGTTTGTTTATTATTATGCGAAAACTATCGTGTGGACAAAATTAGAAGGTAATAAGATAAATCAACAAACATCAACATGAGAATTGGTTGCGTTAACAAAATTCAATTCTAAGGTGAACACTAATCATCAGAAATCTACTTGGTTGCACCCAAAGAATTCATGATGAAGACGTTTGTTTAGTTTCCTTTCTGCTATTTATTTATTTATTTGTTTGTTTGTTTTTTTTGCAAAGATAAATATTTTGCCAAAGCGTGTTTGCTGCGGTTGATATTGTGTGTTTGTGTGTTGTATACGACGCATTTTTTCTTCTTCGTCACATTAAATAATAAAATGGTACGATATTCTCAAGGTCATCATATGAAAAATACAATCGAAACGACGAATTCATTCTTGCCAAATTTATAAATTTTTTTTTTTTTCGATTTCCTCCGAGTCGTCGTCGTCGACTGTTTAATAATAATAGTAATAATGATTATTATTATTATTGATTTTTTAATTTGGTTAATATGTCGACGATGCAAAAATTTCAATAATAAATTTCTATAAATAGTTTTTGAGTCAATGGTATTTTTGTTGTGTTGCGTTGTTTGTCGTTGTGCATGAATGGTGCATGCACCTTTTACCTAAATGAAAACATCCGCGCCTGTTATTATTATTATCATCATTATCATTATTATTATTGTAACGAGCCGTCGTTGGTTTAGTTGGCACAAACGCTCATCCGAGTGTGATTGTGATTACGTTTATCCGGATACGTCACGAATATTATTTTCCATCAAAGTTATTTCGGGCGTCATAATAATTACACGTGTGTGTGTGCGTGCGTGTGCGTGTGATTTTGCTACATCGATGGAGAAGAAGATTCGCACTTGTACATCCGCGTGAAAAAATTTTACGACAAAAGTTGCGGGGGGCGGAGGCTGGGGAAATTCATTTTTATGTCGAGATGTAGACGCATCGAGAACAGCAGGAGTCGCGTTTAAAAGTGTAAATAGAACGGTGGCCGTTGCTACCGTTTTCATTTTTTTTTTTTGTCTTTTGCCACGTCGTTTTAAAATCGATTTTTATATTAGTCTCGTTGATCTTTTTAATTTTTTCTTCTTCTCCTTTTTGTTTTATTTTTTTTTTAGTCTCTCATACTACTTAGATTCGAGATAAAAGAGTAACGAAATTCAACGAGTGGAGTGACCAGAGGTTTTAAGGGTAGGGAAAGGAGAGAAGGGGGGAGGTGAAGGAAGAGGAGTCGGGTAACGAAAAGCCATTAAGAATTTTTTTTTCTTTTTCTTTTTTTTTTTGTTAATTAGGCCGAAGTTTATTTTCGAAGTTTGACTTTTGGATCGTTAAACTATCTTTTTTGTTTAATTTTTTTTTTTCTTTTTTTCTTTTTGTTCTTGTGTGTGTGTGTTCGTTTTTGTTCAAACGTATCAAAAAGTTGTTGTTATTATTAGCCTTTGAGTCAAATAGATAATAATAATAATAATACTGATAATAATAATTTTTTTAAGGGGGGGAGAAAGGAGGAAAGCGAAGAGAATACATTCACAGGTTAAAAAATTTTTATATTATTATTAATATTATTATTTATTTTTTATTTACTTTTATTGGTTTTTAAAAATATTTACGTTTTTTTATTAACGGTAGCAAACGTGCAGTAAGACGAAAATTTTTATTATTATTATTATTATTATTATTTTAAATGAAAACAAGTGATGTTAATATTATTATTATTATTATTATTTTCATGAGTCATATAAATATTTACATTTTGTGTAAAAGGTAAATTTTAGTAAAAAGAAATTTTTTTATTTTTATTTTTTTGTGAAAAAAAAGTTAAAGCGTGAAAAAGGTGTGGAAAAATTCAAAATTTATTTTTTTGTGAAAAAAAATGTCATTCGGTATGAATTCGAAAGATTTAAAAGTGATTGGAAAAAAATCACGTGATGATGAGAAGGATCACATAAATCCGTTACTCCCCACGATAGCGGGAATAATCGAAAGTGGTAAAGAACTTACTCTCGGAGACATTCAACGTAAAATAGATATGAATTCGTCAAAGAAAATAACGACAGACGACGTTTTGGACGCCATCAAATGCGGTATTAAATGGGGGGTTTTCGTATTGAAAAGAGAATTCACGGTGAGTAAAGAATTGACGACGAAAGAATTGAAAAAAATGAAATTTTTCGGGGATCAACTCGGTACGACGGGTAGAAAAGTCAGAGAATTTGCGATGGGTTTGAGCAACAAGCAAAATAAAAACGTCATCGATTACGTTAAAAATCAACGGGAAAAAAGGAAAGAAAAATTAAGGAGGAAAAAAAACAATAGGTATCATTCGAACAAAGATTACCGGGGAGACAGCGCCCTGTACAAATTCCTGTGTCAAAGGTGTAAGAAAAGTTTAGAAAAAGATTTGGTTAGAAACGTATCGTCGGAAAATTCCACGCTGAATAATTCCATTCAGTCTTTTTCGTCCGAACGAACCATGCCATCCAAACAGGGCGGTGGAAAAAAGGCGGGAGCGGCCGCAGCAGCAGCAGCGGCTGCGGCGGCGGCGGGTGGAAGAGGAACGGGAACGGACGATAAAAAAGATGATGGAAAAGGAGAGAAAAAGGAAAAATCAAGATTGCTCGTTGAAAAAAATCCACTAGAAACGGAACCGCCATACTACGACATATTCACATGAAAGTAAATCGAGAAAAAAAAGAAAAAAAATATTATTATTATTATTATTATTACTATTATTATTTTATTAAAATATTTATTATTTTATTAAAAATAAAATTAATTTTTAAAAATAAATCGTCGTGAAATTAGAATAATTTGACGCGCCCTTTGGTTTCTTCTTCCACGATATTTTCCCCCCTCTCCCCCTTTTTTCGATTTATTAATTTTAGCATAACGAGAGTCGATATGTTACCGATCACAATACCGGAAACGATTTTAACGAAAATAAGTTATTGAACCTTTTAATTAGTTATTATTTTATTATCACCTTGATTGTGTTTTTTGTTAAACTTCCAAGAAAATTTTCTAGAAATTTCTATACCTTTTTTTTTCATGTGTTTTTGATTTTAACTGACGGCATTTTCCCTGCAGAAATCAATAAAACAAAAAAAACGGAAATGACGTTCGAAGTTCGGTCGACGATTTCTCCAGAGATTTTTTTCGCGCGGCGTTTTTTTTGTTTTTTTTCGGGTGACGTGAAAATTTAAATACCGTAACGTGACCTTTAATGACCCTTTAAAAATTTTTCACAATGAATCTAATAAAAGAATTCAAAGAAGGTAACAAAAAAAAAAAATTGTGGTTTGTTTTTAAAATGGCGAACCTTAAATATTTAAAAAAAATTTTTTTTTTAGTTTATGTATGCGTACCGGAAGAAGATTCTTGAAAGAATAAGAAAGAGAGAAGTAAAAATTATTATTTTTTTGTTTTTCCAGGTGAAAATTCGTCTTCGGCCAATGTAACTCACAAAAAATAAAAATTTCGATAGAATGGGATAAATTTTGGATAATATGAATGAGCCCTCATCATATCCAACGATGTACAGGTAATTAAAAAAAAAAAATTTTCTTTTTCTTCAGGGGGAAGGGGGGGAAAGAGGAGAAAGAAGTAACGTTTGGGTAGCTTAACTGTTTATGATTATGATTATCATTATCATGACTACTACTCATACGTATTGTGTTTATTTTCTGCTTTTTCCACATCATTTCACATCCCTTATCCCTTCCTTTCTTTAAGAAGAAAATCGTGAACAAAACATTTCCCGGAAGGATTTTAACAAAGGGTTTGCTTTTAAAAAAGATTTTCCGTAATTATTTCGTAAAAAATAAATAAATAAAAATAAACGTGGAAATAGAATTTGCCTTTTTTTTTCTTTGAGTTTCTAATAATCCCGTCGACGATATCAATTTTAATTGAGTTTTATTGAAAGAAACAACAGATAATAATGAATGTGTGTGTATCTCTCTCTCTCTCTCTCTCGTATATTATGTTTATGTTTCTGTCGTTTGTGTCCGCTTTCCCATTGTTTGTCGACATGAATGCGATGGAATACAAACGACGACGACGACGACGACTACAACCACGAATATTTCGCTTAATAATTAAAAAAACATTTTTAATTGGTTTGTTTTGTTCTTCCATTCGTTAGTCACCTACTCGTTATAAGTTTGTTGTTGTTTCTCCCGGGCTTCTCGTTTGTTCGATGCTCGACAACAATAATAATTTTGAACTTTGCCCTTTCTCCCCCCCTCCCCCTCCATTCTCTTTCAATCAAATCGATCAAAATTAAAAATAATTGTTGGCGAATTGTTTTGCTTTTTTTTTTTTTTGCTCGTTTTATCCATGAGTTCAATGTCGTCTCGAGTGATTTGATTGTCTTCTGCTTTTACTTTTCCAACTCGTTCGAATTTTACGTTCTTCTCTTCCTTCTTAGTATTTAATATGTATTAACCCGCGCGCGCACACACACACACACACACACACATCCCATCTTGTAGATTTTCGTATTTACGAATAATTTTCGACATTATTTATTATTGAGAATGCGTAGAAAATAAAAAAAAATTTTATTAACTATTATTTATTTATTTGTTTGTTTGTTTATTGTTATTGGTATTTTTTGATTTCATTTTGGGTTGAATGAGTAAAAATAGAATTATTTGTATTACGCACACACACACGCACAGAGATATATATATATGTATTTAAACATTTTATCTTAAGAGAGAGAGAGAGAGAGATTTTAAGTAAACACGAGAGATAAGGGTCACAGACGTGTTAAATTTATTTTTTTACGGTTTAAAAAAGTTATTTTTACAAAAAAAAAAAAAAAAAAAAAACAGATAGTTTATTTAAATTTTTAAATACCTCTTTTATTTAATTTCAAATATACCTGAATTTTCCTTTTTTTTTTTTAAATCGTAAACTTCAATTCGCGTAAGCGGCGTTGTCGTCGGCGGCGGCGTATGTAATTGAACGGGAAAATAAATCAAAAAAAGAAAAAAAGATGATGATGATGACGTCAGAGGTTTTGATTTTTTTTTTTTTTTGCTCGTTTGTTCAAGAGGGATTTGTGTACCTGTCGTCTTCTTCGTCGTCTTCGTCATCGTCATCGCCGTGGTGTGATCGCCATCACGATTTTCAGCAGCTTTTAAAAAAAAAAAAAAACTCAATATCTTGTTGTCGTTTTAAATGTCAGGGTCGAAATTTTACCTTCTCACAATACGAATCTTCGTTGTAATCTCCTCCACACGCGCATGTCAACCTTGAAAAACAAAAAAATTTTTTTTTTTTTTTTTTTTTTTTTGCGAGAATCGAGTGCCGTTTTTAATTCGAGTCTTTTTTTTAAAAATTAAATTAAATTAATTTATTATTATTATTATTATTATTAATGATTGTTGTTGTTGTTATTTTCAGATGAGGGGATTTGTCGGCCGGAGTGTTGAGTGCCGGCCATGAGCCCAGGCTCATCCTGCCTGGTGCTGTTTTCGCTATTACTCGCCGTCCCCACGAACCCTCGACTCCTTAAAAAGAAACAGCTCACCGTCGGATACATGACGGCCATAAAAGGTGAATTGAAAGACCGACAGGGATTGGCTGTTTCCGGAGCACTCGCATTGGCCTTGGAAGAGGTTAGTTTTTATCAAAATAATAATAATAATTTTACCGATAGATTGATATATCATTGGCAGCAGCAGCATCCGTGGAAGAAGAAGAAGAAGAAAATTTCTCACATGTTGCCAAATTGTTTTCTTTCTTTTGTTGTATTCGTTTTGCAAATTAACGTTTCGCTAATTCGTTAGCTATAAATCACAAACGATAAGGTTTTTGATAAAACGAACTAATGGAGAGTGAGTGAGAGAGAGAGAGCGAGAGAGATATGACAATGCAAAATAACATTTAAGATCCACATTTCCATTAGTAGTGCCTCCTCATATACATGCTTACTTTCTCATTTCGCGCAACAACGAAAAACGAAAGACTCCATTTTCTTTTTTTTTTTTTTTTTTTTTTTTTTAAACGAGGGTTTTTCCGATTCGATTAATTGAAAAATTTGTAATAATTTTTTTCAATTTGTTTTTTTTCCCGTCATTCCGTTATTTACATTTATTTTTATCACAAACATAGGTGCAGTCGACATTTTCTTTTAACCGTTATTATTATTATTATTATTATTATTATTATTATCGAAGACTTTTCAAACAAGGAGAATCTGTCGTCCAAAAAAAAAAAAAAAAAGAAAAAAAAATTTCGGACTCTGCAAAAAGTAGCAAAAGAAAAAAAAAATTTTAATAATAATATTATTATTATTATTAATGGAAAATTTTTATTTTGTGATAAATTTAATTACGTACCTTTAACGGTATTTTTCGTGAATAAATTTTTTTTTTATTTTCGTGACTCGCATGACGTCAGAACAAAAAAAAAAGTAGGAAAATTTCAAATAAAAAAAAAAACGGAAGAAATAACGACGCGTATAAATAGATTATTTAATATCATTTAAATTTTTTCCAAATATATATCGTTTACTTAATTTCTTAAAAGAAAAAAAGGAAAAAGGAAAAGCTCTCAAATTTTCTTTTCTTTTCTTTTCTTTTTTTATTGTGGTGGTTTTTTTTTTTTTTTTTTACGAATGAAAACAATAGGAAAATAATGGGAGTGGAGACTCCCTGATTGTAAACAATCCTACGTGAACGTCAAACTTTTTTGTTGTTAGTTCCCGATGAGAAAATTTCAATTTTGAATTTCTTTTTTTTTTTTTTTTTTTTTTTGTTCAAAAAGAATAAAATCCGCCATTTTAAGAGACCCGCCCTCTATTATTTTCTTTGTTTTATAAGGTCGATTTATCGAAATCGTCGTCATCGTCGTCTGATCATAGCAAGCGGTGGTTTTTCTTTTTTTAATACCTTTTTTCTTGTATTTTCCACTCACTGCCGACCCCCTTCTTTCAAAAAAAGTTTAATTAATTTTTTTTTTTTGTTTTCGAAGCGCGTTCAGAAATTTGCAACGCTGCGTTTTTTTCCCAATTGCGCGCGTTCAGAAACCTAATCGATTCTAATTTATTTAATTATTTCGATGTTTGTTTCTAAGACTAATGGCTAAATTTGAATTCGGATAAATTAGTTAGACGAAACGACGACGTTTTCCCGCCGACATTTTGTTTTTTTTGTAATAAAAACATTTTTATCATTATTATTATTATTATTATAAGAGTTATTTCGCGTTTGTTTCGTCGAGTAAGTATACAAACAGTACAAGTCAAATCGGGTTGAAAGGAAAACAAGTTTAAAATAAAAACAATAACTCATAAATTTTTTATTTTTTTTTGATCAGGCTTTAAAACAAAAAAAAAACAACAACCGAGATCAAAGGTCAAAGAAATCAGCAAAGGCCTTTGCTCTGATATTCTCGTTGCCGTTCTCGTTTAATTCTCTTTTTTGCTTTTTGCTATTATTTATTTTATTGTTTTATTCCTTTTGCGTTAGTTTAACCGTCGGACGTGTGAAAAAATAGTGTTGGGATGATGAAAGAAGTGTTTAGGAGAAGAAATTTGAAAAAAGTGGCAATAATTTTGATTTGGGAAAGGTTAAGCAAATGAATGGTAGTAGCAAAAAAGAAAAAGGATACGTAAGGAGGAGGAGGATGAGGTGGAGGAGGTGTTGCCAACGGTAAAATATATATCGTTCGAACGGAAATCGAAGAAAAATCGCACTCGAAGAAAATTTCATTAACTTTCAAAACAGAAAGGAAAAGAAGAAAACCGGAAATTTTAATTTATTTTGTTCACTGGGGAGATATATCGGATAAACGTCTTTGAAAATTTAATAATAAAAAATTAAATAAAATTTATCGAATGGTTTTTTCTTTTCGTTTAAATAATCATTAAAATAAAAAATGAGTCCGCCATTTCTTTTTTTTTTTTTTTTTAATAAAAGATATACAAATAAATACGTAAATAAAATTTTAACGGTTTTTTTTTTAACGACGCGTATTTCAAGTATGATCGTCATTATTATTATCATTATCGTCTTTGTTTTTCTTTCATGTTTTTTTTTCCCTTACCTATCAAAAACCGGAAATGCCAAAAATTCAATTTTTGCTTCAAGCGTCGTAACTGTTGATGATTGAACTTCGTGATTTTTAGTTTTTTTTTTTTTTTTTTTACTTTGCGTTTTTCGATTTAAATTTCTTTTTAAATTTAAATTTTAATAAAAAAAAAAAAAAAAAAATTTTATGACGCAAAACGGTTTCGGTTTTCCCAATCCTTCCCCGCCCTCCTTCCCTCCCTTCCTCGCAAGTTAAGCGTAAATTTCTTCGAATTTGAAAATTTTTTTTGATTTTTACGTTTTTTTTTAAATCGCCATTGTTTACCTTAAAGGTGTGAAAAAAAAGTTGTTGTTGTTGTTGTTATTATTATTATTATTATCATCATTATCATTATTATTATCATTATCATTATTATTAAAAATAACGAAATGTTTTTTTCTTTTGTTTTCAAAATGAAGATTAATAATGATACAATGTTGCTACCCGACGTGGAGCTGATGCTGCGATGGAATGATACTCGGGGAGAGACGGTTGCTGCCACGAGATTCATAACGGATATGGTTTGCGAAGGAGTATCAGCGTTTTTCGGTCCCGAACATTCATGTCTTGTTGAAGCCATTGTTGCACAATCTCGAAACATTCCGATGATCAGCTACGTAAGTAGTAAGAACAAAAAAAATTCTACGGGGGACAGTTCGGAAATGGGGTAGATGGTTGGGTGGTTGGGAAGAGGAGGAACGATTACGCGCGTTATTTAACAAATGAGTATATTTATTAAAAAAAAAATTATTAATTAATTTCGGTCGAAAATGATAATGATAATAGAATGAAAACTAAATCGTTTTGTGATACCCATGGGTTTGGTGCCTTCAGGCAAATTTTTTTTTTTTTTATAAAGAAATCAAAGATCATCGTGATCTTTACAGATTTAGGCGGCGTATTTGAAAAAGAAAAACTAAAACTAAAGCTAAAAACTAAAAAGAATTACAAAATCATTTTTTCTTTTCTTTTTTTTTTTTTTAATTATTAGTTGTCAAAGTTTTGCAAATAATTTTTTTTTTTTTTCAATTTTGCAATGCTTAAAATTTTCCGTTCGCCACGTAAAAAAATTTTTTTTTTTTTTTCCACTTTGGAGTAATACCTTAAGGCTTCCGTTACAATTATTATTATTATTATTATTATTATTATTATTATTGTTTTACGTTCCTGCGTTGAAAAAGTAAAATAAAAAAAAAAAAATTGTTGTTGTTGTTGTAAAGAAATGCCTGGACGATGCGGCGTCGAGCGTTCCAACATTCGCAAGAACCGAACCGCAAAATCATCAGGTTACAAAATCGATCATTTCCCTGCTTAAATACTACAGCTGGAGAAAATTTTCGGTCATCTACGAGGAGAAATGGGAGACGGTGGCCAAATCCTTGCATTCGCAAGCCAAAACAAACAATTTGACCGTTAATCACATGAGAAAAGTCGTCGATCGGCATAAATGTTGCGAAGAAAAACTCGCGTGTTGTCATTCCGGTTACTGGTACCAAGTCATACAGGAAACGAAAAATAGAACTCGGAGTAAGTTTGGAAAATTTTAACTTTTTCCCGAGCCGGAAAATTCGAGGGTAACGAATGTGAAAATTTTCCTTTTTTTTTTTTTTCTTCTCGGCAGTTTACGTTTTCCTCGGTACTCCGATGGCTCTCATAGACATGATGATGACGATGCAAGCTCTTCAACTATTCGACGAAGGTGAATACATGGTCATTTACGTCGACATGATGACGTATTCGGTACGAGAAGCTCAAAAATATTTATGGAGTAAGTTTTTCTTTTTTTCTAAATAAATTATTTCAGCTTTCGATGAGTTCAGCTTTAAAAAAAAAAAAAAAAAAATTACTGCTTGTATGTTTCAGAACCGGAAGTATTTGATAAGTTCACATCGTGTGACGAACAAAAAGACTTTTTACAAAGGGGAAGATCACTTTTGGTCGTCGTATCATCTCCTCCCACGTACGAATACGAAGATTTCACGCAAAAAGTGCGAGAGTACAACTCGAGAGAACCATTTAATTTCGTCACGCCGAAACTATTCGAAACGAATCAATATCAAAAGGTGCGGGGGTTGGGGAAAACATGTTTTATTTACACCCCTCGATGTGGGGGGGTAGGGAGGAAGGAAAAGGTTTATTGAAAAGTTTAACCCGGTTTTTTTTTTTTTTTTTTTTTCCAGTTTGTATCTATTTACGCGGCGTATTTATACGATGCCGTTAAACTTTACGCTCGAGCTTTAGACTATTTGATTCGTCAGCAAGGTGATAACATAACCGAAGCTCTTATCGATGATATTGCGAGTAACGGAACAAACATAATACAAACGATAATTAAAAATAAAACATACGAAAGTGAGTAAATTTTATTTCCCGAGGGATTTGCTGGATATTCAAATTTTCAATTTTTCCAATTTTTTCGTTGTTTAAGGTATAACCGGAGCAACAATCAAGTTGGATCCGAATGGAGATTCGGAAGGGAATTTTTCCGTTTTGGCATTAAAACCCCACAAGTTAGATGTGAAAAATTTTTCGTGTGATTATCACATGGTTCCAGTTGGTCAGTTCCAACAAAGTGATTATCCAGTGAGTGAGTTGGCTTTTTTACTTTGCATCCTTTCGAAAAAAAAGGATTCGGGTTTCATTATTGATTTTTTGCGTTCGAAACTTTCCGGTTTATATACAAATATATGTGTGCGCGAATTAAAAATTTTGTTTTTGTAATTTTTCAGGAGTACAAATTAAATTCCCCAAGTTTGACACCTGATTGGCCGAGCGGTAGAAAACCAGACGACGAACCTTCTTGCGGTTTCGACAACGAACTTTGTGCAAAAGATGACACGCATCAAAGTAGCATAGTTGCGGCTGGAACTTTGGGCGTATTATTATTTTGCGCGGCCGTCGTGACCGTATCGATATATCGAAAATGGAAAATTGAACAAGAAATAGAGGGTCTCCTTTGGAAAATCGATCCTCAAGATCTCCACGGGTATTTTAGCACGGACGTCACGGGTTCTCCTAGTAAAGTAAATTAAAGTTTTTGTGTGCGGGTGTAAATGTGGTGTTCAACACCGAAGATGCGCTACTTACCTGTTACCTGTTTTGTCTTTTTTTCTATATCCCTACAGCTGAGCGTCGTGAGTGCCACATCGTACGAATCCAGGTGTGGTCCCCAAGTATTCGCAGTTACCGGACAATTCAAAGGAGTCGTCGTTCGAATAAAAGAATTGAAATTTTCTAAAAAAAAAGATATTTCAAGAGATGTGATGAAAGAAATGAGATTGTTGAGAGATTTACGACACGACAACATAAATTCTTTTATTGGCGCTTGCGTCGAATCGTTCAGAGTTCTTATTGTTACCGATTATTGCGCCAAAGGAAGCCTTTACGTAAGCAAATGTCAAAATTATCTAAATAAATAAATAAATATTTATCTACCGACTACAATTTCAACCAATTACAGTAACTTAGTACGAATTTTGACCGCTAAATTTTTTTAACCACCGTTTTTCCAAATTTTTTTCCATTTCTTTTTTTTTTAGGATATCGTCGAAAACGAAGACATAAAATTAGATATAATGTTTATAGCATCATTGGTCCATGATCTCATAAAAGCAATGATGTTCATTCACAGTTCGGCACTTGTCTGTCATGGAAATTTAAAATCGTCGAATTGTGTCGTCACTTCCCGTTGGGTTTTACAAGTAACGGATTTCGGTTTGCACGAATTGAGACACTGCGCGGAAAATGATTCGATCGGAGAACATCAGTATTACAGGAGTAATTATTAAAAAAAAACAAAAAAACAAAAACAAGATTCAACCGTTAATGTGTCCCTTTAAAAAATAAAAAATTTCTTTTTCTTTAGATATGTTCTGGAAAGCTCCGGAACTATTACGAGAATCGTGTTCTCCTATAAAAGGCTCACAAAAAGGTGACATATACGCTTTTGCAATTATACTTTATGAAATAATTGGAAGAAAAGGTCCTTTCGGAGGATGTAGGTACGAACCTAAAGGTATGTAAAAACGTCCCTGTTAAAACAAAAAATAATAATGATAATGATGATGATGATGATGACGATTTGTTTGAAAAAAAATTAAAATTTCAGAAATAATAGAATTGGTAAAAGCGTATCCCGCAAAGGGAAGCGAACCATTCCGACCGGATTTAGATTTGCTTAGAGTTTCAGAAGTCGGATGTCCAGAATATGTTGCCAGTTGCATCGAAGACTGTTGGTCAGAAGTACCGGAAATGCGTCCCGATTTTTCCGTTATTCGTACCAGGCTTAAAAAAATGAAAGATGGAATGTGAGGGAGCGATTTTTGGTTTTTCATTATTATTATTAATATTAATTTTTTTAGCTGAGGTATTAATTATTATTTGAAATTGTTCAGGAAACGAAATATCATGGACCAAATGATGGAAATGATGGAAAAATATGCCAACAATCTTGAAGATTTAGTCACGGAAAGAACGAGATTGTTATTTGAAGAAAAACAAAAAACGGAAGATCTATTGAATCGAATGTTGCCGGCGTAAGTGACTTATACCATTATTATTATTATTATTTTTGTTTGTTTATATTTAGAATGAAAGATAGAGAGAGAGAGAGAAAGATGTTGTGTGTACGGTGAATGGCTGATATTTAGGTTTTTGTGAACGATATTATTAGAATCGTATTAATTATATTATTATTATTATTATTACTATTACTATTATATTATTATTATTATTATTATTATTATTATTATTATTATCTAGGCCTGTTGCCGAAAGACTGACGAAAGGCATCGGCGTCGAACCCGAATCATTCGATCAGGTGACCATTTATTTTAGTGACATTGTTGGATTCACCGCCATGTCAGCTGAAAGTACACCGCTTCAGGTAGGCGAACATTTCTCTCTCTCTCTCTCTCTCTTCGTTTTTCCTGCGGATGAAAAAATCAAAAAAAGCAAAACATTTCCGGTCGTGTTTTCAGGTGGTTAATTTCCTTAACGATCTTTACACTCTCTTCGATCGAATAATAAAAGGTTACGACGTGTATAAAGTGGAAACGATAGGCGATGCTTACATGGTCGTATCCGGTTTGCCTCTTAAAAATGGAGACCGTCATGCAGGTGAAATAGCATCCATGTCTTTGGAATTATTGGAAGCCGTTAAAAATCATAAGATTGCTCACAGGCCGCAAGACACGTTAAAATTAAGAATCGGAATTCACACGGGTGAGTTTTTTTTTTTTTTTGTTAAAGATCACGTGATCCTATAAAATTTTAAAAATATTTTTAATCGTCGTAGGACCGGTTGTGGCCGGAGTTGTGGGACTCACAATGCCTCGGTACTGTTTATTCGGTGATACAGTTAACACAGCTTCCAGAATGGAGTCGAATGGAGAAGCTCTTAAAATTCATATTTCTCTTCAGTGCCATGTGGCTCTCACTAAGATAGGAGGGCAAGTATACAATTTTTTTTTTTTTTGTTAAGGTATCAAAACTGTTACGGATTGATAAAAGTTTGTTTTTTTTCTTTTCCATAAATCTCCAGTTACTTAGTGGAAAACAGGGGTTTAGTTTACATGAAAGGCAAAGGTGAAGTCAATACTTTTTGGCTTGTCGGAGCCACAGCGAAAGCCATACAAAAACGCGAAGTCGATTTAGCCGAACTTCCTCCTCTTTTTTGCCGGCCGAGAAAATCCCCGAATTTGAATTCTCGTCAGGCGTCCATATGCGGAGGATTCGGTATGAGCAGTCGAAGGCAGTCGAACGTTCCGAGAGGAGCAAGCACGGAAGTCGACACGTCGTCGTCCATAAATCTTCCTCTGGCGGATCCTTCGACGCGAATCACGGCAAAAGAATCCCACCGATCTTCTCAATACGCGTCCGATCCTTGCTCGTCGAAATTAACACTCGACGTGGGAGCCTTGGAAAATTTTGACGTACCCTCCGACCCGTTGATGCTACCCGTCAATTACTCCAATTCGTATTTGAAATGTTCTAAATCGTTGGACGTGTTTCCGAGCAGGAAAAAATTAGATCCGAATGCGACGTCGTCGTCGTCGTCGACGACAACATTGAAAATTCCAAATCAATCTCGTTCACTTGAAAACTGTACAAAGCAAATATATTTACCTCTAGTCAATAATAATATACCAAATGGAAACCTCAGCGGAGGCGAAGACAGTCGAGAGGACGTGGACGCGCCATTGCTACCCTCGTCGGACGAAGTCCGAATCGTGCGAAACAGGAAACGTCCCGCGTCGGACAAGTTTCCGGAAACGATGCCGAAAAGGTGGCATTCATTGGAAGAAGTTCTCGAACCGTGTCCGGAACCTTCGCCGAGCGGTAATAAATCCTCGAAAACGAGGAGTTCTATCAGGTGGCTGGTAGGAATAAGGTGGCACGAAAATGGTCTCCGCACGAGCAACGCATCCCTTAGGAAAGCTTTCAGGGCTTACGGTGACGCCCAAGCAGACAGACAAAGTATTGTGTAACCAGTGAATAATAATAATAATAATAAAAAAGAAATCTTTAAAATTTCTGTGATGTTATCGTTCGTCTTGTACTTTTATCGATAACGAATAAGAGTTCATTGACACACCGGGTCGGAAAACTTCAAAAAAAAAAAAAAAAACGTCAACAAACATCTAATATTATTATCATTATTATTATTATCATTAAAACACTTTATTGAAATTTGTTTATATGAAAATTTATTATTATTATTATTAGAAAAATTTATTTCCGTTTAATTTGCATCATTTATTATTGTCATTCGAAAAAAAAAAAATTATTATTATTATTATTATTATTTTTTTTTTTTTATTTAATTATCCGCCATTTTCTGATGATATTTTATATATAAAACCAAAAAAAAAGAAAAAATTAAATAAAAGGTTGTAATAATTATTTTTTAAATATCGTTTTTCTTTTTTTTTTTTTAACAAAAAAAAATCAATAAAATCCTGTTGAATTTTCAAAACCGGAAACAAGGTTTGTCACAAGTGACGTCACGTGAAATATTCCCGACGACGCGCGATATGTGATCCCTAATCATGGCTTTCATTTATTAGTTAAATTAATATTTTTTTTTTTTTTACACTCGGGTAATTTTAAAAAATTTTAAAAATTGGCGCGAAAATTTTTTTTTTAAAAAAAAACATCCTTCCGGAAAAATTGGGAAATACGAAAATAATAATTTAATTCAAATCCAAGACGGTAGGGGAAAAAAAATAAAAAAACAAAAGAAAATTTCAATAATAAAAACCACATTTTAACGGTTTCCGGAAAATTTTTTTATTATTTCCGGTTTATTTTTCAAATAAATTATAATAAAATGATTTTAAAGGTTTTTTTTTTTTTACCAAAGCTTCATTAATTTTTTTTTTTTTACGAATCGAACGATAATTATTTCGCGTTATTATTATAGAAAGCGCGTTCAGAAATTTAATTTTTTTTTAAAAAATGGCGCCAAATTTTTGTAAACCGTTAAAAATAACGAATGTTTATATATAATATAATACTTTCTCAACGGTTATTTTTTTTAAATTTATTCGTATAAAATGGAAGAAACGTGTATGTTTTAAATATTCAACAAACATTTCACTCTCTCTCTCTCTCGAGTGTTTGTTTTGGAAAACTAATAAAAAAATTAAATTCAAAAATAAATTTCCCGCGCTTTTTCGCGGTACGCAATCAAATTTTTTAATTTTATTGGAAAAAAAAAAAATTTATTAACACGAACCTGTACAATCAGGTACCTTGTACCTTCGTACAATCAACATTTAAAATATATTTTAGTCAAATTAAAAAAAAAGAAAAATCAAAATGGCGCGTACCTTTTTTTAATTTAAAAAAAAATTCAATATGGCGGTTTTTGCTTTTTTTTTAATTTAAAGAAAAAAAATTTTTTTATTTTTAATAATAATTAAATGCGGCAACAAAAATTTCACGATAATTAATGTTTGTTCTTGTTCTTGTTCGTCGTTTGTTGTTTGTCGTTTGTCGTTGATGTCGTCGTGCGTTTAACTTGTTTAAACAAATTATTTAAAAAATTAAAAACGTAAAAAAAAAATTTTTTTTTTTTAAATATTTTCCGAGAATTACAATTATTATCATTATTATTTCGGTTGTTTTTGTTTTTTTGTCGTCTGTATTTTCGCGTCAGTTTATCGATCAATCAACGGCTTTTTTTAAAATAAAAAAAAAAACCGTTTTTTTGTGATTGTTTAAAAAAAAAAAAAGTGACATGACGATGAGTTGGTTTTATCGAAACACCAATTACGATTTCATTGTGTCATTTTTTTAAGAGGGGAGAGGGGAGTAAGGGGAGTAAAAATGAAAATTTTAAGTGAGGGAACAGTAGGTAGAGGGGAGACGAGTTGAGGAGTGAGGGGAATAAGTGGGGGGAATTATGGCGGCGGTGGTGGTGGTGGTGGTAGAAAAAAAATAAATTGCCACGTAATCACTTGAAATAAAAAAAATTCAAACGCGGTAAAAGTGAGAGAGAGAGAGAAAGAGAGTGAGAGAGAGAGAGAGAGAAAGAGAGAAAGAGAGAGAGAGAGAGAAAGAGAGGGAAATTTTCAATCCAGTTTTGATTCTTGGTTGTTGTTCGATTTCAAAGCTTTTTTTTCTGTTTTTTTTTTTTTTTTTGTTTCTTTTTCGTTTTTTTTCTTTCTCCTTCTTTCCTTCTTTCCTTCTCTCTCCTATTCATTCTTCTGGCAACACGCGACTTGTACGGATTAAATAATTTTTCTTCTTCCTCTCTCTCTCTCTCACACACTCTTTTTCCTTTTTATTTTTATTTCGTTTGTTATTAAAAAAAAGGTTTTTAATAATAATTTGTGTGATTGTAAGAGTAATTTTTTTTTTTTTTAAAGAGAAAAAACGCGTTTGTTCGTTTGTTCGTTCGTTTGTTTGTTTGTTAGAAAATTTATTACCAATATCAGGTACGTTAATTTTTTTTTATTAATAAAGAATTGTTTAATTAAATTTAATTTTTAAAAAATTGAAAAAATTATTTTTTTTTTATTCATTAACTTTTTGTTAATAATTTTTTTTTGTTTTATTACACTAATGGTAATTTTATTAAAGTCGAGTAATAAAAAAAACCTGATTTTAATTAATAATAATAATAATAATAATAATAATAATAATGAGAGGAAAAAGTGGAATCAACGACGTTTTTAAAAATATGTAAAAATTTATTATTACTACATAGTAACAAAAATAATTTTTTTTTTTTTTTTTGTTTTAAATTTAAAAATAAATTTATTTATTTAAAAAAAATATAGAAACAATTTTTAACGTTTAATAAAATAAAACAAAGAGGGAGCGATGGAGGCCGGGGAGTAGGAGGGGGCGGGGGCAGGGAAACAACAACACAAACGGTTATGTTGTTAAAAAAATTTTTTTTTATGTTTTTTCGTCTAAACGCTTTGTTTTTCTTGTTTTTTTTTTTTTAATAGTTTTTAACCGGTAATTTATTTCGATTTACGACCACAAAAATAAAAATAAATAAAAAAATAAAAATTATTATTATCATCATCATCAAAGGATATAAAAAAAAAAAAAAAATTTTTTTAACCCTTTTGAAAAACGATTAATTTATCTAAAATCGAACTTTTTTTTTTTTGTTCGTTACACGCGACACAAATTCATTAAAATGATATTACAAAGAGAAAAGAACGTGTAATTAGAAAAAACCGATTAAAAAATAATAATAATAATAATTATAATTTAATTTGACTTTTTTTTACGTTTCGTTCGTTCGTTCAAAAAAAAAAAAAAGTGGAAATAGAAAATTTTTTAAAATTAAAAAATAATCGATGGAAAATTTTTTTTTTGTATTTTTATTTCCGGTGATCAAAAGGGAAAATAAAAAGGAAACCGACGAAAAAATATTAAAAATTATTATTATCATTATTATTATTATTATTATTATTATTATTATTATCATTATCATTATCATCGTCGTAAAAAAAAAAATGAACCGAAAAAAATTTTTTAGATACAAAAAAAAAGAAAAGTTTTCGTGAATCTTTTTCAATTGGTGAAAAAAAGTTTTTTTTTTTATTAAAGTGAATCAAACGATGATTAAATAATAATAATAATAATAATAATAATAATAATAATAATAATAATAATAATAATAAATGAAAAACCGATTTATAAAAGCTGAAGATAATTTTTTTTTTAGAAAACGGAATTTTATTAACGTGAAAATTGTCTTTTACACTCTCGTTTTGATTTTTCTCCAAAAAAAAAATTTTTTTCCGCTTTTCCGGTTAATCCAATAAAGATTAAAGGAACGTCCGTTTCCTTTTCATTATACCTCACAATAATAATAATAATAATAATAATAATGATGATGATAATGATAATAATAATAATAATGATTATAATTACAGTGATAATGTAAAAAATAAATTCCTCGTGTTTAATGTTTTTGTTTTTAATTTTTGTTTTTAATTTTTTTTATTACAAATAAATAATTAAATGGTAGAATTGAGTGAAGGACGCCATTTTATCATCATTTCGCTCTATTAAATTTTCTAGATTTTTCTATTCAAAAAATAAAAATAAATAAATCGATATTTTTTTTTCATCAATAAAATTATAAATATAATTTTTATCGTTTTTTCTTCCTTTTTAATTTCCTCCGATTGTTTTCCTTCTTTTTTTTTTTTTGTCTCTCAAATAATGACAAATTAATAATTTTCTAATAAATTTTTCACTCTTTAATAATATTAATGATAATAGTAATAAATTTTAAAAGAAAATTTTCAAATTGAAAATTTGTTTTTTTTTTTTTTTCTATTTTTCCAGTTTTTACTCACATTTTTTTTGTTGTTGGAAATATCCATGAGCGTTCTTTGTGAAAAAATGGCGGATTTTTTTTTTGGATATTATTTCAATTGAGGTAAGATTATTATTATTATCATTATTAATTTTCTCTTTATCATCATTATTATTGCTGTTGTAGTTAGAATTTCACTTGTTTTTTTTTTTTATGTATTATTTATAGTGTGTGTTTGTTATACGACGAATTATTTTGCTTTTGCAAACGTTCAACCGTGAATTTCATCGATCTATTATTATTATTATCATTATTATCATTAACATTATTATTATTATTATTATTATTATCATTTTCAATCCCGGAAAAATTTTACGTAAATTTTCTTTTTTTTTTCGTGGAGAATAAAATTATTCCGCGTTTTTTTTTTTTTTTTTTTTTTTTAAGGTATCGTAACGTAATCCGAGTTATTATTATTATTATTATTATTTTGGCGGTTTTTTTTATTTCAAACGTTCGAATCGATTGTTTATTAAATTTAAAAAAAAAAAGTTTAACATCCGAACGTTGAAAGTCGAACGGATCGTTTTCCAAGTAAAACGCATAAATTTCTATTATAAAAAAAATTCTTGGAAAATTATTTAGTCTCTCTCTCTCTCTCTCGAGAAAAGATTTGTGATCATCGCTAAAAGATTTTCATTGTTTTCATCATCATCATTATTATTTTCATTCATGTAAACATGTGAAAAAAAAATTATTTACCGGAAACTACTACAACAACGTCAATTACTAAGAAAGGAAAAAAAATTTTTTTGAAATTCTCGGAAAATTACCTGGGAATCAGGAATCGTTAATTTTATTTGCAAACAAATTTATTAATTCAATGGAATATCGTGTCAATAGAATTTTTTTTTGAAAAATTTTATTATTATTATTATTATTATCACTACTATTTTCCAGAAATTTATTTAAAAAAGTTTTTACGTAAGTAAAACTATCGTTTATAATATAAACCATCAAATTTTCTTTTTTTTTATTGCTATTATCATTATCATTATTATTATTAATATTTTTGATTAATGGATGACGATTATTATTAACCTATGTATCTATTTAATTTTTGTAAAAATCTAACGATGACCTTTTATATAGTCATTTGATTGGGAGGGGGGGAAATGACGTTTGCCAGATTTAAAAATCATTATTATTACCATCATTATTATCATTATGTTTTTTTAATTAATTTTTTTTTTTGAGTTGTCAAAAATTAAATGATGTTATACAGAATCCCGATTAATTTATTATTATTATTATTATTATTATTACTATTTTTATTATTATTCGAATCGATTTTTATTTGAAATTTATTGATTTATAACAATTTCATTAACCGTCGGAAAATTTTTTTATTTTTTTAAGTAGAAATAAAAATGGCGGAATTGAGAAAAAAAAAATTATTATTATTATTTATTATTAGTACTTTTTTTTATTTAATTAATAAATAATTATTAATAAATTTATTCCGGTTAATTATTAATAACTTTTTATTTAAAAAAAAAAAAGAAAGTTATTAACGTCTTCTGCTTTTTACTTATCTTATTAAGCAAATGATTGATTCAATTTATTAATTAATAATGTATAAACTTATGTACGTAGTT